>NW_027258137.1:5000-15000 GCF_045791955.1 Oncorhynchus clarkii lewisi | reverse complement strand
CCTCTCTGAACAGCGGGACGTAAGGCTGCATCTTACTCAGTACTCTGATATCTCTATAAACCATCACCCTCTCTGAACAGCAGGACGTAAGGCTGCATCTTACTCAGTACTCTGATATCTCTATAAAACACCACCCTCTCTGAACAGCAGGATGTAGACTACAGGTTGTGTTATAGGGTTTGTAAGGTCTTATGTTTACATCAGAAACAACACTGTAAACAATAACAACAACAACACCAGTTTCCTCTCACCTGTCCGACTGTTGACAAGGCCGTCTACCGACAGTGTCATAAGGGCTGTAATGTTTACATCAACAACAGGACCAGTTTCCTCTCACCTGTCCGCTGTTGGCGAGATCATCCACTGTCATGGTGTTATCCAGTCTGAGCCCCAGTCCAAAGTCACACAGACAACAGGTCAGATCCTGCTTCACCAGGATGTTAGAGCTCTTCAGGTCGCGGTGTACGATGGGCACTTTGGGTCGCCCGCAGGCCGTGTGGTCACTGTGAAGGTGTGCCACCCCGCAGGCCAGGGACCCGCCCAGACCCCGTAGATCCTCCCAGGAGACCAGGTTACGGGTCAGGTACTCCTGAAGGTTTCCTCGGGGGTGGAAGGCTGTGATCAGCCAGTACTGCTTCGACATCTACAACGGACAGAAAGACACCAACAGTGTTGAGAAACAGTTAGAAAGAAACAATTAGCTTAAAGGGGGCAGGTCTGTTTGTTTTCCTGACGCTAAGCCACGCCCACGGACGGGAGTTTCTTCTCCACAATGAGTCTGGATCTGAGTTCCTCCCAGACTAACACGCAAACACATTCTAACTGTTCTGATTGGTCCAGAAAACCGGACAGGTTGGGCCAGAGCCAGAACACACGTGGGTAAAGGTGGCTTTGACACTTCTGATTGGTCCAGAAAACCGGACGGGTTGGGCCAGAGCCAGAACACACGTGGGTAAAGGTGGCTTTGACACCTCTGATTGGTTAGAGATGATCCAATTGTTGATGACTTTGTTATGTACAACACCTGTCATTTGAACGTCACCTTAAAGGACTTTAACGATGTCAGACTGAAGTATGAGCGAATATATCTACATCCTATCCCTGTAATCTAGAACTAGTGAACAACACAGTATGTATCCCTGTAATCTAGAACTAGTGAACAACACAGTATGTATCCCTGTAATCTAGAACTAGTGAACAACAATATACAGTATGTATCTCTGTTATCTAGAACTAGTGAACAACACAGTATGTATCTCTGTAATCTAGAACTAGTGAACAACACAGTATGTATCCCTGTTATCTAGAACTAGTGAACAACACAGTATGTATCCCTGTTATCTAGAACTAGTGAACAACACAGTATGTATCCCTGTAATCTAGAACTAGTGAACAACACAGTATGTATCCCTGTAATCTAGAACTAGTGAACAACACAGTATGTATCCCTGTTATCTAGAACTAGTGAACAACACAGTATGTATCCCTGTAATCTAGAACTAGTGAACAACACAGTATGTATCCCTGTAATCTAGAACTAGTGAACAACACAGTATGTATCTCTGTAATCTAGAGACAGTGAACAACACAGTATGTATCCCTGTTATCTAGAAACAGTGAACAACACAGTATGTATCCCTGTAATCTAGAGACAGTGGACAACACAGTATGTATCCCTGTAATCTAGAACTAGTGAACAACACAGTATGTATCCCTGTAATCTAGAACTAGTGAACAACACAGTATGTATCCCTGTAATCTAGAGACAGTGGACAACACAGTATGTATCCCTGTAATCTAGAACTAGTGAACAACACAGTATGTATCCCTGTAATCTAGAACTAGTGAACAACACAGTATGTATCTTTGTAATCTAGAACTAGTGAACAACAATATACAGTATGTATCCCTGTAATCTAGAACTAGTGAACAACACAGTATGTATCCCTGTAATCTAGAGACAGTGGACAACACAGTATGTATCCCTGTAATCTAGAACTAGTGAACAACACAGTATGTATCTCTGTAATCTAGAACTAGTGAACAACAATATACAGTATGTATCCCTGTAATCTAGAACTAGTGAACAACAATATACAGTATGTACCCCTGTAATCTAGAACTAGTGAACAACACAGTATGTATCTCTGTTATCTAGAACTAGTGAACAACACAGTATGTATCCCTGTAATCTAGAGACAGTGAACAACACAGTATGTATCCCTGTTATCTAGAAACAGTGAACAACACAGTATGTATCCCTGTTATCTAGAGACAGTGGACAACACAGTATGTATCCCTGTTATCTAGAGACAGTGAACAACACAGTATGTATCCCTGTTATCTAGAGACAGTGGACAACACAGTATGTATCCCTGTTATCTAGAGACAGTGGACAACACAGTATGTATCCCTGTTATCTAGAGACAGTGAACAACACAGTATGTATCCCTGTTATCTAGAGACAGTGGACAACAATATACAGTATGTATCCCTGTTATCTAGAGACAGTGGACAACAATATACAGTATGTATCCCTGTAATCTAGAGACAGTGGACACCACAGTATGTATCCCTGTTATCTAGAGACAGTGAACAACACAGTATGTATCCCTGTAATCTAGAACTAGTGAACAACACAGTATGTATCCCTGTAATCTAGAGACAGTGGACACCACAGTATGTATCCCTGTAATCTAGAGACAGTGGACAACACAGTATGTATCCCTGTTATCTAGAGACAGTGGACAACACAGTATGTATCCCTGTTATCTAGAGACAGTGGACAACACAGTATGTATCCCTGTTATCTAGAGACAGTGGACAACACAGTATGTATCCCTGTTATCTAGAGACAGTGGACAACAATATACAGTATGTATCCCTGTAATCTAGAGACAGTGGACAACACAGTATGTATCCCTGTTATCTAGAGACAGTGGACAACAATATACAGTATGTATCCCTGTTATCTAGAGACAGTGGACAACAATATACAGTATGTATCCCTGTTATCTAGAGACAGTGGACAACAATATACAGTATGTATCCCTGTAATCTAGAGACAGTGGACAACACAGTATGTATCCCTGTTATCTAGAGACAGTGGACAACACAGTATGTATCCCTGTTATCTAGAGACAGTGGACAACACAGTATGTATCCCTGTTATCTAGAGACAGTGAACAACACAGTATGTATCACTGTTATCTAGAGACAGTGGACAACACAGTATGTATCCCTGTTATCTAGAGACAGTGGACAACACAGTATGTATCCCTGTTATCTAGAGACAGTGGACAACAATATACAGTATGTATCCCTGTAATCTAGAGACAGTGGACAACAATATACAGTATGTATCCCTGTAATCTAGAGACAGTGAACAACACAGTATGTATCCCTGTTATCTAGAGACAGTGAACAACACAGTATGTATCCCTGTTATCTAGAGACAGTGGACAACAATATACAGTATGTATCCCTGTAATCTAGAGACAGTGGACAACACAGTATGTATCCCTGTTATCTAGAGACAGTGGACAACAATATACAGTATGTATCCCTGTTATCTAGAGACAGTGGACAACAATATACAGTATGTATCCCTGTTATCTAGAGACAGTGGACAACAATATACAGTATGTATCCCTGTAATCTAGAGACAGTGGACACCACAGTATGTATCCCTGTTATCTAGAGACAGTGAACAACACAGTATGTATCCCTGTAATCTAGAACTAGTGAACAACACAGTATGTATCCCTGTAATCTAGAGACAGTGGACACCACAGTATGTATCCCTGTAATCTAGAGACAGTGGACAACACAGTATGTATCCCTGTTATCTAGAGACAGTGGACAACACAGTATGTATCCCTGTTATCTAGAGACAGTGGACAACACAGTATGTATCCCTGTTATCTAGAGACAGTGAACAACACAGTATGTATCACTGTTATCTAGAGACAGTGGACAACACAGTATGTATCCCTGTTATCTAGAGACAGTGGACAACACAGTATGTATCCCTGTTATCTAGAGACAGTGAACAACACAGTATGTATCACTGTTATCTAGAGACAGTGGACAACAATATACAGTATGTATCCCTGTAATCTAGAGACAGTGGACAACAATATACAGTATGTATCCCTGTAATCTAGAGACAGTGAACAACACAGTATGTATCCCTGTTATCTAGAGACAGTGAACAACACAGTATGTATCCCTGTTATCTAGAGACAGTGGACAACAATATACAGTATGTATCCCTGTAATCTAGAGACAGTGGACAACACAGTATGTATCCCTGTTATCTAGAGACAGTGGACAACACAGTATGTATCCCTGTTATCTAGAGACAGTGGACAACAATATACAGTATGTATCCCTGTTATCTAGAGACAGTGGACAACAATATACAGTATGTATCCCTGTAATCTAGAGACAGTGGACACCACAGTATGTATCCCTGTTATCTAGAGACAGTGAACAACACAGTATGTATCCCTGTAATCTAGAACTAGTGAACAACACAGTATGTATCCCTGTAATCTAGAGACAGTGGACACCACAGTATGTATCCCTGTAATCTAGAGACAGTGGACACCACAGTATGTATCCCTGTGATCCCTTCAGTAAAGTGCAACAAAGATAACATAGGCTGCGATTAGGCAGAAGAAGTGCACTACATAGGGAATAGGGTGCCATTTGGGATGGAAGGAAACAGGGACGCTACACTACCTTTCTCTCCTCTGCTGTGAGGAAGTGGAGGACGTTGTCGTGGCGAAGGTCGTGGTCGGAGAAGATGTCCTTCTCGTTCTTCCACGATGCGTACTCTTCCTCAGGGAAGATCTTCACGGCCACCGTCTCATACAGGTCCGACGAGGAACCGGGCTGCCTCAGCTTGGCCTTAAACACCTCAGCGAAGCGCCCCTTACCCACCTAATGTAGATATAATATACAGTAAATCTGGTTATAACCCTTACCCACCTAATGTAGATATAATATACAGTATATACAGGAAAAGAAGGAGAAGAAGAAGGAGAACAAGAAGGAGGAGAAGAAGGAAGAGAGGAGAAGAAGAAGAAGGAGGAGAAGAAGGAGGAGGAGAAGGAGAAGGAGAAGGAGAAGGAAAAGAAGAAGAAGAAGAAGGAGAAGAAGAAGAAGAAGGAGAAGAAGAAGGAGGAGAAGAAGGAGGAGGAGAAGGAGAAGGAGAAGGAGAAGAAGAATAAGAAGAAGGAGAAGAAGAAGAAGGAGAAGAAGAAGGAGAAGAAGGAGAAGAAGAAGGAGGAGAAGAAGGAGGAGAAGGAGAAGAAGAAGAAGGAGAAGAAGGAGAAGAAGAAGAAGGAGAAGAAGGAGGAGAAGAAGGAGAAGAAGGAGAAGAAGGAGAAGAAGAAGGAGAAGAAGGAGAAGAAGAAGGAGGAGAAGGAGGAGAAGAAGAAGAAGAAGAAGGAGAAGAAGAAGGAGAAGGAGAAGAAGAAGGAGAAGAAGGAGGAGAAGGAGAAGAAGAAGAAGGAGGAGAAGAAGGAGGAGGAGAAGGAGAAGGAGAAGAAGGAGAAGGAGAAGAAGAAGAAGAAGGAGAATAAGGAAGAGAAGAAGGAGAAAAAGAAGGAGAAGAAGGAGAAGAAGAAGGAGGAGAAGAAGGAGGAGAAGGAGAAGAAGAAGAAGGAGAAGAAGGAGAAGGAGAAGAAGAAGAAGGAGGAGAAGGAGAAGGAGAAGAAGGAGAAGGAGAAGAAGGAGAAGAAGGAAGAGAAGGAGAAGGAGAAGAAGGAGAAGAAGGAGAAGAAGAAGAAGGAGGAGGAGAAGAAGGAGAAGAAGGAGAAGAAGAAGAAGGAGGAGAAGGAGAAGGAGAAGAAGGAGAAGAAGAAGAAGGAGGAGGAGAAGAAGGAGAAGAAGGAGAAGAAGAAAAATAAGAAGAAGGAGAAGGAGAAGAAGAAGGAGGAGGAGAAGAAGAACAACAACAACAACAACAAACAACATCAACAACCAGACAGGTGTGCAGACCTGCAGGTCCAGCTCGATGGGAAGGGGTTCAGTGTTGTGGTTGAGGTTGTTGGCGTGCGTTGAGCTGCTGTCTGATCCATCGTCGTCCATCATGATGCTGCAGTCCAGACCTATTTATTGATTGAAACACTTATTGATTGTTTGAATCTATTGCATAGTAAAATCACATATAAAGCCAGTCACTCCTGACAGAAACAACGTAATGGATTTAAAACAATTATCCAGGATTAACACACTATAACCTGAAGGCTCATTTTCATTATTGAGTTGATGACAGACTGATTGATCGCATGATCTCATGATTGAGTTGATGACAGACTGATTGATCTCATGATTATTTTATTAAGTTGATTATTGATCTCACGACTGATTGATTGAGTTGATTATTGATCTCATGACTGATTGATTGAGTTACTGACAGACTGATTTATTCCATTGTGGTAGTCCTCACCTTTGCCCTTGCGTTTGGGCTTCTTGCTGTCCCACTGTTCCTGGCTGAGTTTGCGATGGCGTTGGACTCGGTACCAATAGAACATAGTGATGACTACGACCACTAGGACCAGTAAGGGCAACAGGCTGATCAGGACGATAGATACCACCGGGGGCTCGATGGTCGGGCCGACCACTGGAGAGAGGAGATAGAGAAAAACTAGTTAACTAGGTTAGTTAGTCTAATTCTAACTAGTACCAGTAAGGGCAACAGGCTGATCAGGACGATAGATACCACCGGGGACTCGATGGTCGGGCCAACCATTGGAGAGAGGAGATAGAGAAAAACTAGTTAACTAGGTTAGTTAGTCTAATTCTAACTAGTACCAGTAAGGGTAACTGGCTGATCAGGACGATCGATAGCACCGGGGACTCGATGGTCGGGCCAACCACTGGAGAACACAGGAGAGAAGGAGGGGAGGCTTAGAATAGAGCACATGTAGCAGGTGATTGGAAATCAGGCACTTGTAAATAGGTAGCCCTCGTACCTTGATGACGACCTCTCGGTCTAATGAATCAGACTCTTGTAAAGAGGTAGCCCTCGTACCTTGATGACGACCTCTCGGTCTAATGAATCAGACTCTTGTAAATAGGTAGCCCTCGTACCTTGATGACGACCTCTCGGTCTAATGAATCAGGCTCTTGTAAAGAGGTAGCCCTCGTACCTTGATGAGGACCTCCTGGTCTAATAAATCAGACTCTTGTAAAGAGGTAGCCCTCGTACCTTGATGGAGACCTCTCGGTCTAATGAATCAGGCTCTTGTAAAGAGGTAGCCCTCGTACCTTAATGACGACCTCTCAGTCTAATGAATCACTCTTGTAAAGAGGTAGCCCTCGTACCTTGATGAGGACCTCTCGGTCTAATGAATCAGACTCTTGTAAAGAGGTAGCCCTCGTACCTTAATGACGACCTCTCAGTCTAATGAATCACTCTTGTAAAGAGGTAGCCCTCGTACCTTGATGAGGACCTCCTGGTCTAATGAATCAGACTCTTGTAAAGAGGTAGCCCTCGTACCTTAATGACGACCGCCTGGTCTAATGAATCAGACTCTTGTAAAGAGGTAGCCCTCGTACCTTGATGAGGACCTCTCGGTCTAATGAATCAGACTCTTGTAAAGAGGTAGCCCTCGTACCTTGATGAGGACCTCTCGGTCTAATGAATCAGGCTCTTGTAAAGAGGTAGCCCTCGTACCTTGATGAGGACCTCTCGGTCTAATGAATCAGACTCCTGTAAAGAGGTAGCCCTCGTACCTTAATGACGACCTCCTGGTCTAATGGTTAAGACTTTGGGTTGGTGAGCAGGAAACCCTGGTTCGATTCCCACTGGTGACACAAGCATGCTGTCATGAATAAAACTGACCGCGCATATAAGTACATCTAACACATGGTTGGACATATACCTTTTCACCCTCTCAGAAACAGTGATGTGCTGTGTAATAATCCACTGTGGTGTGAGGCTACATGTCCAGTACGTGAGACATAGTGGTCCAGTGTAAACGAGGACAGGATATTCCCCAGAACTAGGAGGGGAAAAAAAAGGTCGGAGCTCTTTGATAAAGTTGCGTTGCATTGTGTTTCACAAATAGAAAAGTCCCAACCCCTTTGTTTTACTTGGTACAGAATAAAATGCAGCTTTTATAAAACGCTACAGTGATTGTGGTGACGTCTGGTGACGTTCACTTTGGCCTTTCACTCTTAAATGTCACAGGGATAATAGTGTTTATATGTAAAGATATGAATAGAGTTCAGATATGAATATTCAGATATGAATAGAGTTCAGATATGAATATTCAGATATGAATATTCAGATATGAATAGAGATATGAACAGAGTTCAGATATGAACAGAGTTCAGATATGAATATTAAAATATGAATAGAGTTCAGATATGAATATTCAGATATGAATAGAGTTCAGATATGAATATTCAGATATGAATAGAGTTCAGATATGAATATTCAGATATGAATATTCAGATATGAATAGAGTTCAGATATGACTAGAGGTCAGATATGAATATTCAGATATGAATAGAGGTCAGATATGAATATTCAGATATGAATAGGGTTCAGATATGAATATTCAGATGTGAATAGAGACATTCTATCCTTGACCCTCCATATATCTCTGTGTTCTCTAGGAGGTGGAGAGGGCCCTGCCACCTAACAAGAATAGAATAGAGTAGAGTAGAATAGAATAGAGTAGAGTAGAATAGATTAGAATAGAGTAGAATAGAGTAGAATAGAATAGAGAATAATAGAGTAGAGTAGAATAGAATAGAGTAGAATAGAGTAGAGTAGAATAGAGTAGAATATAGTAGAATAGAGTAGAATAGAATAGAGAATAATAGAGTAGAGTAGAATATAATAGAGTAGAATAGAGTAGAGTAGAATAGAGTAGAATATAGTAGAATAGAATAGAGTAGAATAGAGAAGAATAGAGTAGTGTAGAATATAATAGAGTAGAATAGAGTAGAGTAGAATAGAGTAGAATATAGTAGAATAGAGTAGAATAGAATAGAGAATAATAGAGTAGAGTAGAATATAATAGAGTAGAATAGAGTAGAGTAGAATAGAGTAGAATATAGTAGAATAGAATAGAGTAGAATAGAGAAGAATAGAGTAGTGTAGAATATAATAGAGTAGAATAGAGTAGAGTAGAATAGAGTAGAATATAGTAGAATAGAGTAGAATAGAATAGAGAATAATAGAGTAGAGTAGAATATAATAGAGTAGAATAGAGTAGAGTAGAATAGAGTAGAATATAGTAGAATAGAATAGAGTAGAATAGAGAAGAATAGAGTAGTGTAGAATATAATAGAGTAGAATAGAATAGAGTAGAATAGAGTAGAATATAGTAGAATAGAGTAGAATATAATAGAGTAGAATATAGTAGAATAGAATAGAGTAGAATAGAATGGGTCTCAACACAACACAACTTTATTCGGGCCTGGTAAGGTAAGACTTAGCACCCAAACCAAACCCCCTCCGGTCCAGAGTGGAAACAGAGGAGACACTGTGTCCCGTGGGTGCTCTCTACTCTGGGCACCAGTTCAATGCCTGTCTCAGTCTGTGTCTCTCTGAAGAAAATCACCCTGTCTGGCACACTGTGGGTTGAACCGCCGGGCTGCCGTTTACCACCGAAGGAGGTCCAGAGACTCCACACCCAAACACAGAGCCTCTCTGCCAGCTACGTGCTGCGGGCAGGAGGCAGGGCTGTGAGGTTGGGGCAGGGAACTGGGGTTGGGGGGGGCTGGGAACTGGGGTTGGGGGGGGGGGCAGGGAACTGGGGTTGGGGGGGGGGTCATGGAACTGGGGTTGGGGGGGGCTGGGAACTGGGGTTGGGGGGGGCTGGGAACTGGGGTTGGGGGGGAGGGGGGGCGTGTGGTTGGGAACTGGACAGGAGGCAGGGCTGTGAGGCTGGGGCAGGGAACTGGGGCTGGGGCTGGGGGGGGGGGGGGGCAGTGTGGTTGAGCACTGGGCAGGAGGCAGTGCAGTGGGGCA
>NW_027258136.1:105000-114749 GCF_045791955.1 Oncorhynchus clarkii lewisi | reverse complement strand
TCTCCAGCCCCCATATGTATTTTTTTTCTCATGGTTTGTTTGGATCTATTTGTGTCCTGGGGCTTTGTTTGTGTTTGTAAATATACAGGGTCTTGCAAAAGTATTCACCCCCCCCCCCCCCCCCCCCCCTGGCATTTTTCCTATATTGTTGCATTACAACCTGTAATTTAAATTGATTTTTATTTGGATTTCATCTAATGGACATAAACAATAAACAACACACTCCAAATTGGTGAAGTGAAATAACTCTAACTGGAAAAGTGGTGCGCTGAAAGCCCAGCGACACAATTAGATCCAGTACTGTATGTGTTCACCCCCTTTGCTATGAAGCCCCTAAATAAGATCTGGTGCAACCAATTACCTTCAGAAGTCACCTAATTAGTTAAATAAAAACTCACAGACCAGGCAAGTAGGGCATTAATCAGAGAGGCAACAAAGAGACCGAAGATAAACCTGGAGGAGCTGCAAAGCTCCACAGCGGAGATTGAAGTATCTGTCCATAGGACCACTTTAAGCCGTATACTCCACAGAGCTGGACTTTACGGAAGAGTGGCCAGAAAAAAATCCATTGCTTAAAGAAAAAATAAGCAAATATGTTTGGTGTTTGCCATAAAGCATGTGGGAGACTCCCCAAACATATGGAAGAATGTACTCTGGTCAGATGAGACTAAAATTGAGCTTTTTGGCCATCAAGGAAAATGTCTGGCGCAAACCCAACACCTCTCATCACCCCGAGAACACCATCCCCACAGTGAAGCATGTGGGGATGTTTTTCATCGGCAGGGACTGAGAAACTGGTCAGAAAACGCCCGAAAAATTCCATCCATTAAAGAAAAAAATAAGCCAACACCTTTTGGTGTGTGGGAGACTCCCCAAACATATGGAAGAAGGTACTCTGGTCAGATGAGTCTAAAATGTAGCTTTTTGGGCATCAAGGAAAATGCGCAAATGGCGCAAACCCAACACCTCTCATCACCCCGAGAACACCATCCCCACAGTGAAGCATGGTGGTGGCAGCATCATGCTGTGGGGATGTTTTTCAGGGAAACTGGTAGAATTGAAGTAATGAGGGGATGGTGGTAAATACAGAGAAAGTATTGAGGGAAACTTCTTCCAGAGATTTGAGACTGAGGTTCACCTTCCAGCAGGACAATGACCCTAAGTATACTGCTAAAGCAACGCTTGAGTGTTTTAAAGGGAAACATCTAAATGTCTTGGAATGGCCTAGTCAAAGCCCAGACTTCAATCCAATTGAGAATCTATATGGTATGACTTAAAGATTGCTGTACACCAGCGGAACCCATCCAACTTGAAGAAGCTGGAGCAGTTTTGACTTGAGGGATGGGCAAAAATCCCAGTGGCTAGATGTGCCAAGCTTATAGAGACATACCCCCCAAGAGACTTGCAGCTGTCATTGCTGCAAAAGGTGGCTCTACAAAGTATTGACTTTGGGGGGTGAATAGTTAAGCATGCTCAAGTTTAAATTTTTTGGGGTCATATTTCTTGTTTGATTTACAATAAAAACATATTTTCATCTTCAAAGTGTAAATCAAAGGATACAACCCCCCCCCCCCCCCCCAAAAAAAACTATTTTAATTACAGGTTGTAAGGCAACAAAATAGGAAAAATGGCAGGAGGTTAGGAAGTGCAGCTCAGTTTCCACCTAATTTAGTGGGCAGTGTGCACATAACCTGTCTTCTCTTGAGAGCCATGTCTGCCTTCCCGTGTTTGTGAACAGAGACCCAGGACCAGCTTGCTTAGGGGACTCTTCTCCAGGTTCACCTCTCTGTAGGTGATGGCTTTGTTATGGAAGGTTGGGGAATCGCTTCCTTTTAGGTGGTTGTAGAAGTTAGTCTATTTTCTAGATTTTGATTATTAGTGGGTATCGGCCTAATTCTGCTCTGCATACATTATTTGCTGTTTTACGTTGTACACAGAGGATATTTTAGCAGAATGCATGCAGTCTCAATTTGGTGTTTGTCCCATTTTGTGAAGTCTTGGTTGGTGAGCGGACCCCAGACCTCACAACCATAAAGGGCAATGGGCTCTATGACTGATTCAAGTATTTTTAGCCAAATCCTAATTGGTGTGTTGAATTTTATGTTCCTTTTGATGGCCTGGAAGGTCCTTCTTGCCTTGTCTCTCAGATGGTTCACAGCTTTGCGGAAGTTACCTGTGGCGCTGATGTTTAGGCCAAGGTATGTATTGTTCTTTATGCGCTCTAGGACAATGGTGTCTAGATGGAATTTGTATTTGTGGTCCTGGCAACTGGACCTTTTTTGGATCACCATTATTTTGGTCTTACTGAGATTTACTGTCAGGGCCCAGGTCTGTCGGGGCTCAGGTCTGACAGAATCTGTGCAGAAGATCTAGGTGCTGTTGTAGGCCCTCCTTGGTTGGGGACGGAATCAGATCATCAGCAAACAGTAGACATTTGACTTCTAGTAGGGTGAAGCCGGGTGCTGCAGACTGTTACAGTGCCCTCACCAGTTCGTTGATATGTATGTTGAAGAGAGTGATGCTCAAACTGCATCCCTGTCTCACCCCACGGCTCTGTGGGAAGAAGTTCATTACTATTTTAACCGCACACTTGTGTGTGTACCTGTCTACTTCTCTACCTCTCTCCTCTCTCTCTACTTCTCTACCTCTCTCCTCTCTCTCTACTTCTCTACCTCTCTCCCCTCTCTCTACTTCTCTACCTCTCTCCTCTCTCTCTACTTCTCTACCTCTCTCCTCTCTCTCTACTTCTCTACCTCTCTCCTCTCTCTCTACTTCTTTACCTCTCACCTCTCTCTCTACTTCTCTACCTCTCTCCTCTCTCTACTTCTCTACCTCTCTCCTCTCTGTCTACTTCTCTACCTCTCTCCTCTCTCTCTACTTCTTTACCTCTCTCCTCTCTCTCTACTTCTCTACCTCTCTCCTCTCTCTCTACTTCTCTACCTCTCTCCTCTCTCTCTACTTCTCTACCTTTCTCCTCTCTCTCTACTTCTTTACCTCTCTCCTCTCTCTCTACTTCTCTACCTCTCTCCTCTCTCTCTACTTCTCTACCTCTCTCCTCGCTCTCTACTTCTCTACCTTTCTCCCCTCTCTACTTCTCTACCTTTCTCCTCTCTCTCTACTTCTCTACCTTTCTCCTCTCTCTCTACTTCTCTACCTTTCTCCTCTCTCTCTACTTCTCTACCTTTCTCCTCTCTCTCTACTTCTCTACCTCTCTCCTCTCTCTCTACTTCTCTACCTTTATCCTCTCTCTACTTCTCTACCTTTCTCCTCTCTCTCTCTACTTCTCTACCTTTCTCCTCTCTCTCTACTTCTCTACCTTTCTCCTCTCTCTCTACTTCTCTACCTTTCTCCTCTCTCTACTTCTCTACCTTTCTCCTCTCTCTCTACTTCTCTACCTTTCTCCTCTCTCTCTACTTCTCTACCTCTCTCCTCTCTCTCTACTTCTCTACCTTTCTCCTCTCTCTACTTCTCTACCTTTCTCCTCTCTCTCTACTTCTCTACCTCTCTCCTCTCTCTCTACTTCTCTACCTTTCTCCTCTCTCTACTTCTCTACCTTTCTCCTCTCTCTCTACTTCTCTACCTCTCTCCTCTCTCTCTACTTCTCTACCTTTCACCTCTTTCTCTACTTCTCTACCTTTCTCCTCTCTCTCTACTTCTCTACCTTTCTCCTCTCTCTCTACTTCTCTACCTTTCTCCTCTCTCTCTACTTCTCTACCTTTCTCCTCTCTCTCTACTTCTCTACCTTTCTCCTCTCTCTCTACTTCTCTACCTTTCTCCTCTCTCTACTTCTCTACCTTTCTCCTCTCTCTACTTCTCTACCTTTCTCCTCTCTCTCTACTTCTCTACCTCTCTCCTCTCTCTCTACTTCTCTACCTTTCACCTCTTTCTCTACTTCTCTACCTTTCTCCTCTCTCTCTACTTCTCTTCTTCTCTCTCTACTTCTCTTCCTCTCTCTCTACTTCTCTACCTTTTTCCTCTCTCTCTACTTCTCTACCTTCCTCCTCTCTCTCTACTTCTCTACCTTTCTCCTCTCTCTCTACTTCTCTACCTTTCTTTCCTCTCTACTTCTCTACCTTCCTCCTCTCTCTCTTTCTCTCCACTTCTCTACCTTCCTCCTCTCTCTCTACTTCTCTACCTTTCTCCTCTCTCTCTACTTCTCTACCTTTCTTTCCTCTCTACTTCTCTACCTTCCTCCTCTCTCTCTTTCTCTCCACTTCTCTACCTTCCTCCTCTCTCTCCACTTCTCTACCTTCCTCCTCTCTCTCTACTTCTCTACCTTCCTCCTCTCTCTCTTTCTCTCCACTTCTCTACCTTCCTCCTCTCTCTCCACTTCTCTACCTTTCTCCTCTCTCTCTACTTCTCTACCTTTCTCCTCTCTCTCTTTCTCTCCACTTCTCTAGCTTCCTACTCTCTCTTTCTCTCCCGTCCTCCTCTCTCTCTTTCTCTCCACTTCTCTACCTTCCTCCTCTCTCTCTACTTCTCTACCTTTCTCCTCTCTCTCTACTTCTCTACCTTCCTCCTCTCTCTCTACTTCTCTACCTTTCTCCTCTCTCTACTTCTCTACCTTCCTCCTCTCTCTCTACTTCTCTACCTCTCTCCTCTCTCTCTACTTCTCTACCTTTCACCTCTTTCTCTACTTCTCTACCTTTCTCCTCTCTCTCTACTTCTCTACCTTTCTCCTCTCTCTCTACTTCTCTACCTCTCTCCTCTCTCTCTACTTCTCTACCTCTCTCCTCTCTCTCTACTTCTCTACCTTTCTCCTCTCTCTCTACTTCTCTACCTTTCTCCTCTCTCTACTTCTCTACCTTTCTCCTCTCTCTCTACCTCTCTCCTCTCTCTCTACTTCTCTACCTTTCACCTCTTTCTCTACTTCTCTACCTTTCTCCTCTCTCTCTACTTCTCTACCTTTCTCCTCTCTCTCTACTTCTCTTCCTCTCTCTCTACTTCTCTACCTTTTTCCTCTCTCTCTACTTCTCTACCTTCCTCCTCTCTCTCTACTTCTCTACCTTCCTCCTCTCTCTCTACTTCTCTACCTTCCTCCCTCCTCTCTCTCTACTTCTCTACCTTTCTCCTCTCTCTCTACTTCTCTACCTTTCTTTCCTCTCTACTTCTCTACCTTCCTCCTCTCTCTCTTTCTCTCCACTTCTCTACCTTCCTCCTCTCTCTCTACTTCTCTACCTTTCTCCTCTCTCTCTACTTCTCTACCTTTCTTTCCTCTCTACTTCTCTACCTTCCTCCTCTCTCTCTTTCTCTCCACTTCTCTACCTTCCTCCTCTCTCTCCACTTCTCTACCTTCCTCCTCTCTCTCTACTTCTCTACCTTCCTCCTCTCTCTCTTTCTCTCCACTTCTCTACCTTTCTCCTCTCTCTCTACTTCTCTACCTTTCTCCTCTCTCTCTTTCTCTCCACTTCTCTAGCTTCCTACTCTCTCTTTCTCTCCCGTCCTCCTCTCTCTCTTTCTCTCCACTTCTCTACCTTCCTCCTCTCTCTCTACTTCTCTACCTTTCTCCTCTCTCTCTACTTCTCTACCTTCCTCCTCTCTCTCTACTTCTCTACATTTTTCCTCTCTCTCTACTTCTCTACCTTCCTCCTCTCTCTCTACTTCTCTACCTTCCTCCTCTCTCTCTACTTCTCTACCTTCCTCCTCTCTCTCTACTTCTCTACCTTCCTGCTCTCTCTCTACTTCTCTACCTTCCTCCTCTCTCTCTACTTCTCTACCTTCCTCCTCTCTCTCTACTTATCTACCTTCCTCCTCTATCTCTACTTCTCTACCTTTTTCCTCTCTCTACTTCTCTACCTTTTTCCTCTCTCTCTACTTCTCTACCTTCCTCCTCTCTCTCTACTTCTCTACCTTCCTCCTCTCTCTCTACTTCTCTACCTTCCTACTCTCTCTCTACTTCTCTACCTTCCTCCTCTCTCTCTACTTCTCTACCTTTTTCCTCTCTCTCTACTTCTCTACCTTCCTCCTCTCTCTCTACTTCTCTACCTTCCTCCTCTCTCTCTACTTCTCTACCTTTCTCCTCTCTCTCTACTTCTCTACCTTTCTTTCCTCTCTACTTCTCTACCTTCCTCCTCTCTCTTTCTCTCCACTTCTCTACCTTCCTCCTCTCTCTCTACTTCTCTACCTTCCTCCTCTCTCTCTACTTCTCTACCTTCCTCCTCTCTCTCTACTTCTCTACCTTCCTCCTCTCTCTCTACTTCTCTACCTTTCTCCTCTCTCTCCACTTCTCTACCTTTCCTCTCTACTTCTCTACCTTCCTCCTCTCTCTCTTTCTCTCCACTTCTCTACCTCCCTCCTCTCTCTCCACTTCTCTACCTTCCTCCTCTCTCTCTACTTCTCTACCTTCCTCCTCTCTCTCTTTCTCTCCACTTCTCTACCTTCCTCCTCTCTCTCCACTTCACTACCTTTCTCCTCTCTCTACTTCTCTACCTTTCTCCTCTCTCTCTTTCTCTCCACTTCTCTACCTTCCTACTCTCTCTCTTTCTCTCCCTTCCTCCTCTCTCTCTTTCTCTCCACTTCTCTACCTTCCTCCTCTCTCTCTACTTCTCTACCTTTCTCCTCTCTCTCTACTTCTCTACCTTCCTCCTCTCTCTCTACTTCTTTACCTCTCTCCTCTCTCTCTCTACTTCTTTACCTCTCTCCTCTCTCTCTCTACTTCTTTACCTCTCTCCTCTCTCTCTCCACTTCTCTATCTTTCTCCTCTCTCTCTCTACTTCTTTACCTCTCTCTCCTCTCTCTCTCTACTTTTTTACCTCTCTCCTCTCTCTCTACTTCTTTACCTCTCTCCTGTCCTGTCCTCTCCTCCTCCTGTCCTCCCGTCTCTCCTCCACCTCTCCTCGTCTCCTCCGTACTCTCTTCCTCCTCTCCCCTCCTATCCTCTCCTTCTCCTCTCCTCCCGAGGGAGTGGTCCACATGTAGAAGGAACAACAGAGAGACGTCGTCCTCGTGCCTCCCTCACCCTGCCTGTCTCCCCACGGACCAATTACAGACTCATCTAGTGGACCGGCACATGAAAAGGAAGCTGTGTGTATATGAACGCACGCACGCACGCACGCACGCACGCACGCACGTACGTACGTCTATGGACACTGCTGTGTGTGTGTGTACTTAGCACAAAAGGTGTTCGGGAGGCTGCCATAAGCATGGCTGTGAATAGCTAGTGAGCAGCAGGTCTCTCTGTTCGTGTGGAGGAGGTTTTTCATCTCATCCGTGGATCTCAGGCCCCTTTCAACTCTCTACTGAGCCTCTTTCCTCTCTTTCAGCCAATCAGGTCTGAATCCTTCCTAACTAACATCAAGACAAGCACCAGTCTGTCTCAGCCCCTCCCTCACAGTCCCGCCACCCCAGCCCTCAAAGCCTCTCCTTCAACCTCCAGCACTTCTACTGTGGCTAAAAGAAAGGCTAGCTGCTTCTCCAGTGATGTGTCCCAAATGACACCCTTTCTCCTACATAGAGTTTAACCAGAGGTGAGGAGGTAGCCAGGCAGAGAGAGAGAGAGAGAGAGAGAGAGAGATGGAGTCCATAGATAATATCGAGTAGCCCATCAGATGAGGTAGCCAGGCAGAGAGAGAGATGGAGCCCCTAGATAATATCGAGTAGCCCATCAGATGAGGAGGTAGCCAGGCAGAGAGAGAGAGAGATGGAGCCCATAGATAATATCGAGTAGCCCATCAGATGAGGTAGCCAGGCAGAGAGAGAGATGGAGCCCCTAGATAATATCGAGTAGCCCATCAGATGAGGAGGTAGCCAGGCAGAGAGAGAGATGGAGCCCCTAGATAATATCGAGTAGCCCATCAGATGAGGAGGTAGCCAGGCAGAGAGAGAGATGGAGCCCCTAGATAATATTGAGTAGCCCATCAGATGAGGTAGCCAGGCAGAGAGAGAGAGAGATGGAGCCCATAGATAATATCGAGTAGCCCATCAGATGAGGAGGTAGCCAGGCAGAGAGAGAGATGGAGCCCCTAGATAATATTGAGTAGCCCATCAGATGAGGAGGTAGCCAGGCAGAGAGAGAGATGGAGCCCCTAGATAATATTGAGTAGCCCATCAGATGAGGTAGCCAGGCAGCGAGAGAGAGAGATGGAGCCCCTGGAACATATTGAGTAGCCCAGCAAAAGATAAAGAGGCTGATTGTGAGAGAAGAATTAAGAAAAGGGGAGGAATCAATGAGACATCGATACCACAGACAGTTTGGCTGGACGGAGTTATCCTGGGAGGGGGGGGGGGGGTGTAGAGAAGGTGGGGGCTGGAGAGATGTCTGGAGGCTGGCAGGGACGATGGATAGAGGCAGGCAGGGAGGCTGGAGGGAGGGAGGAGGGATGGAGAGAGGCTGGAGGGAGGGAGGGAGGGAGGCTGGAGAGATGGATGGATGGAGGGAGGCTGGAGATATGGATGGATGGAGGGAGGCTGGAGATATGGATGGATGGAGGGAGGCTGGAGAGATGGATGGATGGAGGGAGGCTGGAGGGAGGGAGCCTGGAGAGAGGGAGGCTGGATCCCGTACCTAACCTGAAACAACTCAGGAACGATCCCGTACCTAACCTGAAACAACTCAGGACCGATCCCGTACCTGACCTGAAACAACTCAGGAACGATCCCGTACCTACCCTGAAACAACTCAGGAACGATCCCGTACCTAACCTGAAACAACTCAGGAACAATCCCGTACCTACCCCGAAACAACTCAGGAACGGTCCCGTACCTAACCTGAAACAACTCAGGAACGATCCTAACCTGAAACAACTCAGGAACGATCCCGTACCTGACCTGAAACAACTCAGGAACAATCCCGTACCTAACCTGAAACAACTCAGGAACGATCCCGTACCTAACCTGAAACAACTCAGGAACGATCCCGATCCTAACCTGAAACAACTCAGGAACGATCCCGATCCTAACCTGAAACAACTCAGGAACAATCCCGTACCTAACCTGGAACAACTCAGGTACGATCCTAACATGAAACAACTCAGGAATGATCCTAACCTGAAACAACTCTGGAACGATCCCGTACCTGACCTGAAACAACTCAGGAACGATCCCGTACCTAACCTGAAACAACCCAGGAATGATCCCGTACCTAACCTGAAACAACTCAGGAACGATCCCGTACCTAACCTGAAACAACCCAGGAATGATCCCGTACCTAACCTGAAACAACTCAGGAACGATCCTAACCTGAAACAACTCAGGAACAATCCCGTACCTACCCCGAAACAACTCAGGAACGATCCCGTACCTGACCCGAAACAACTCAGGAACGATCCTGTACCTGACCTGAAACAACTCAGGAACGATCCCGTACCTAACCCAAAACAACTCAGGAACGATCCCGTACCTAACCTGAAACAACTCAGGAACGATCCCATACCTAACCTGAAGCAACTCAGGAATGGTCCTAACCTGAAACAACTCAGGAACGGTCCTAACCTGAAACAACTCAGGAACGACCCCGTACCTGAAACAACTCAGGAACGGTCCTAACCTGAAACAACTCAGGAACGATCCTAACCTGAAACAACTCAGGAACGATCCCGTACCTAACCTGAAGCAACTCAGGAACGGTCCTAACCTGAAACGACTCAGGAACGATCCCGTACCTGACCTGAAACAACTCAGGAACGATCCCGTACCTAACCTGAAACAACCCAGGAACGGTCCTAACCTGAAACAACTCAGGAACGATCCCGTACCTAACCTGAAACAACTCAGGAACCGATCCCGTTCATCCAATCATACATGACAGTGCT
>NW_027258136.1:37500-100000 GCF_045791955.1 Oncorhynchus clarkii lewisi | reverse complement strand
CAGCAAAACCCCCTTAACCAGCGAAACCCCCTTAACCAGCGAAACCCCCTTAACCAGCGAAACCCCCTTAACCAGCGAAACCCCCTTAACCAGCGAAACCCCCTTAACCAGCGAAACCCCCTTAACCAGCGAAACCCCCTTAACCAGCGAAACCCCCTTAACCAGCGAAACCCCCTTAACCAGCGAAACCCCCTTAACCAGCAAAACCCCCTTAACCAGCACAACCCCCTTAACCAGCACAACCCCCTTAACCAGCACAACCCCCTTAACCAGCACAACCCCCTTAACCAGCACAACCCCCTTAACCAGCACAACCCCCTTAACCAGCACAACCCCCTTAACCAGCACAACCCCCTTAACCAGCACAACCCCCTTAACCAGCACAACCCCCTTAACCAGCACAACCCCCTTAACCAGCACAACCCCCTTAACCAGCAAAACCCCCTTAACCAGCAATACCCCCTTAACCAGCAAAACCCCCTTAACCAGCAAAACCCCCGTAACCAGCAAAACCCCCTTAACCAGCAAAACCCCCTTAACCAGCAAAACCCCCTTAACCAGCAAAAGCCCCTTAACCAGCAAAAGCCCCTTAACCAGCAAAAGCCCCTTAACCAGCAAAAGCCCCTTAACCAGCAAAAGCCCCTTAACCAGCAAAACCCCCTCCAAAAGTAAGAGTTAAGATAGAGAGAGGGGGGGGGGGGGCAATGCAAGTAGTCTGGGCAGCCATTTGATTAGTTGTTCAGGAGTCTTATGGCTTTGGGGGGTAGAAGCTGTGATGCAGTGATGCAGTGATGCAACCCGTCAGGATGCTCTCGATGGTGCAGCTGTAGAACCGTTTGAGGATCTGAGGACCCATGCCAAATCTTTTCAGTCTGCTGAGGGGGAATAGGTTTTGTCGTGCCCTCTTCACGACTGAAGAGAACCGAGAGTTGCGTCTGTTCCATATTTAGTGCAGTACTAATGACCAGAGAACCGAGGGTGGTGTCTGTTCCCTGTATAGTGCAGTACTAATGACCAGAGAACCGAGGGTGGTGTCTGTTCCCTGTATAGTGCAGTACTAATGACCAGAGAACCGAGGGTGGTGTCTGTTCCCTTTATAGTGCAGTACTAATGACCAGAGAACCGAGGGTGATGTCTGTTCCCTGTATAGTGCAGTACTAATGACCAGAGAACCGAGGGTGGTGTCTGTTCCCTGTATAGTGCAGTACTAATGACCAGAGAACCGAGGGTGATGTCTGTTCCCTGTATAGCGCAGTACTAATGACCAGAGAACCGAGGGTGGTGTCTGTTCCCTGTATAGTGCAGTACTAATAACCAGAGAACCGAGGGTGGTGTCTGTTCCCTGTATAATGCAGTACTAATGACCAGAGAACCGAGGGTGGTGTCTGTTCCCTGTATAGTGCAGTACTAATAACCAGAGAACCGAGGGTGATGTCTGTTCCCTGTATAGTGCAGTACTAATGACCAGAGAACCGAGGGTGGTGTCTGTTCCCTGTATAGTGCAGTACTAATGACCAGAGAACCCAGGGTGGTGTCTGTTCCCTGTATAGTGCAGTACTAATGACCAGAGAACCGAGGGTGGTGTCTGTTCCCTGTATAGTGCAGTACTAATGACCAGAGAACCGAGGGTGGTGTCTGTTCCCTGTATAGTGCAGTACTAATGACCAGAGAACCGAGGGTGATGTCTGTTCCCTGTATAGCGCAGTACTAATGACCAGAGAACCGAGGGTGGTGTCTGTTCCCTGTATAGTGCAGTACTAATAACCAGAGAACCGAGGGTGGTGTCTGTTCCCTGTATAGTGCAGTACTAATGACCAGAGAACCGAGGGTGGTGTCTGTTCCCTGTATAGTGCAGTACTAATAACCAGAGAACCGAGGGTGATGTCTGTTCCCTGTATAGTGCAGTACTAATGACCAGAGAACCGAGGGTGGTGTCTGTTCCCTGTATAGTGCAGTACTAATGACCAGAGAACCGAGGGTGGTGTCTGTTCCCTGTATAGTGCAGTACTAATGACCAGAGAACCGAGGGTGGTGTCTGTTCCCTGTATAGTGCAGTACTAATGACCAGAGAACAGAGGGTGATGTCTGTTCCCTGTATAGTGCAGTACTAATGACCAGAGAACCGAGGGTGATGTCTGTTCCCTGTATAGTGCAGTACTAATGACCAGAGAACCGAGGGTGATGTCTGTTCCCTGTATAGTGCAGTACTAATAACCAGAGAACCGAGGGTGATGTCTGTTCCCTGTATAGTGCAGTACTAATGACCAGAGAACCGAGGGTGGTGTCTGTTCCCTATATAGTGCAGTACTAATGACCAGAGAACCGAGGGTGGTGTCTGTTCCCTGTATAGTGCAGTACTAATGACCAGAGAACCGAGGGTGGTGTCTGTTCCCTGTATAGTGCAGTACTAATGACCAGAGAACCGAGGGTGGTGTCTGTTCCCTGTATAGTGCAGTACTAATAACCAGAGAACCGAGGGTGATGTCTGTTCCCTGTATAGTGCAGTACTAATGACCAGAGAACCGAGGGTGGTGTCTGTTCCCTATATAGTGCAGTACTAATGACCAGAGAACCGAGGGTGGTGTCTGTTCCCTGTATAGTGCAGTACTAATGACCAGAGAACCGAGGGTGGTGTCTGTTCCCTGTATAGTGCAGTACTAATGACCAGAGAACCGAGGGTGGTGTATGTTCCCTGTATAGTGCAGTACTAATGACCAGAGAACCGAGGGTGGTGTCTGTTCCCTGTATAGTGCAGTACTAATGACCAGTGCTCCTCTCTCTCTCTCCATCAGATTAGATCCGTCTCTTCTTCAGGACGGTGGGAGAAGTTCTCCTCTCTCTCTCTCCATCAGATTAGATCCGTCTCTTCTTCAGGACGGTGGGAGAAGTTCTCCTCTCTCTCTCTCCATCAGATTAGATCCGTCTCTTCTTCTTCTCCTCCGTCTCCAGTAAATACATCTTCCTCGAGTCGTTTCCTGTTTCCTGTCTCCCGTACGTCGGTCGACTCCTCTCCTCTGCCGGGCCCACTAATCACTCAGCATTATCTATCTCCACAAATGGCATTTCATTAGCTTGTTATCCCCGCGGAGGCCTGAACGCTGTACGCTCAATAGCATTATGGGTAATTTCTCATAAAGACACATTATTGATCCTGGGCTTGGCCCGGGCCCTTACTCTATGGTTGAGTCCCAAACGGCACCCTATTCCCTATGTAGTGCACTACTTTTGACCAGGATCTATAGGGGTAGTGCACTACTTTGGACCAATAGTGTATCAGGTGGCGTTTGGGACGGTCTGCCTGGCGCTCTAGAAACGTGTCTGTCAGCAGTCCCTGAATCCCTCGTCCTCCACGTCATGAAGAATTAAACACAGACTCAATTAGACAGCGGTGAATACCACGGATATCTCCATATGCAGAGGTTGGAGGGGGGGGAGGGAGAAGGAAGAGCTTTTATGAAAATAGCTCTTCCCGTTTACTTTTTCTCATCCGTGTTTGGGGAACACTCTCTCTCTTCCTCTCCCTGCCTGCCTCTCCTTCCCCCTGTCTAACTATCCCCTCACTCTCTCTCTTCCTCCCTTCCTCTCCCTGTCTGCCTCTCCTTCCCCCTGTCTAACTATCCCCTCACTCTCTCTCTTCCTCTCCTCGTCTGCCTCTCCTTCCCCCTGTCTAACTATCCCCTCACTCTCTCTCTTCCTCTCCTTCCCCCTGTCTAACTATCCCCTCACTCTCTCTCTTCCTCCCTTCCTCTCCTCGTCTGTCTCTCCTTCCCCCAGTCTAACTATCCCCTCACTCTCTCTCTTCCTCCCTTCCTCTCCTTGTCTGTCTCTCCTTCCCCCAGTCTAACTATCCCCTCACTCTCTCTCTTCCTCCCTTCCTCTCCCTGTCTGCCTCTCCTTCCCCCTGTCTAACTATCCCCTCACTCTCTCCCTTCCTCTCCTCGTCTGCCTCTCCTTCCCCCTGTCTAACTATCCCCTCACTCTCTCTTCCTCCCTTCCTCTCCTCGTCTGTCTCTCCTTCCCCCTGTCTAACTATCCCCTCACTCTCTCCCTTCCTCTCCTCGTCTGCCTCTCCTTCCCCCTGTCTAACTATCCCCTCACTCTCTCTCTTCCTCTCTTCCTCTCCTCGTCTGTCTCTCCTTCCCCCAGTCTAACTATCCCCTCACTCTCTCTCTTCCTCCCTTCCTCTCCCTGTCTGCCTCTCCTTCTCCCTGTCTAACTATCCCCTCACTCTCTTCCTTCCTCTCCCTGTCTGCCTCTCCTTCCCCCTGTCTAACTATCCCCTCACTCTCTCCCTTCCTCTCCCTGTCTGCCTCTCCTTCCCCCTGTCTAACTATCCCCTCACTCTCTCTCTTCCTCTCCCTGTCTGCCTCTCTGCCTCTCCTTCCCCCTGTCTAACTATCCCCTCACTCTCTCTCTTCCTCTCCCTGTCTGCCTCTCTGCCTCTCCTTCCCCCTGTCTAACTATCCCCTCACTCTCTCTCTTCCTCTCCCTGTCTGCCTCTCCTTCCCCCTGTCTAACTATCCCCTCACTCTCTCCCTTCCTCTCCCTGTCTGCCTCTCCTTCCCCCTGTCTAACTATCCCCTCACTCTCTCTCTTCCTCTCCCTGTCTGCCTCTCTGCCTCTCCTTCCCCCTGTCTAACTATCCCCTCACTCTCTCTCTTCCTCTCCCTGTCTGCCTCTCTGCCTCTCCTTCCCCCTGTCTAACTATCCCCTCACTCTCTCTCTTCCTCTCTTCCTCTCCTCGTCTGTCTCTCCTTCCCCCAGTCTAACTATCCCCTCACTCTCTCTCTTCCTCCCTTCCTCTCCCTGTCTGCCTCTCCTTCCCCCTGTCTAACTATCCCCTCACTCTCTTCCTTCCTCTCCCTGTCTGCCTCTCCTTCCCCCTGTCTAACTATCCCCTCACTCTCTCCCTTCCTCTCCTCGCCTGCCTCTCCTTCCCCCTGTAACTATCCCCTCACTCTAACTCTTCCTCTCGCAGTCTGCCTCTCCTTCCCCCTGTCTAACTATCCCCTCACTCTCTCTCTTCCTCTCCTTCCCCCTGTCTAACTATCCCCTCACTCTCTCTCTTCCTCTCCTTCCCCCAGTCTAACTATCCCCTCACTCTCTCTCTTCCTCCCTTCCTCTCCCCGTCTGCCTCTCCTTCTCCCTGTCTAACTATCCCCTCACTCTCTCTCTTCCTCCCTTCCTCTCCCCGTCTGCCTCTCCTTCTCCCTGTCTAACTATCCCCTCACTCTCTCTCTTCCTCCCTTCCTCTCCCTGTCTGCCTCTCCTTCTCCCTGTCTAACTATCCCCTCACTCTCTCTCTTCCTCTCCTCGCCTGCCTCTCCTTCCCCCTGTAACTATCCCCTCACTCTCTCTCTTCCTCTCCCTGTCTGCCTCTCCTTCCCCCTGTCTAACTATCCCCTCACTCTCTCTTCCTCTCCCTGTCTGCCTCTCCTTCCCCCTGTCTAACTATCCCCTCACTCTCTCTCTTCCTCTCTTCCTCTCCTCGTCTGCCTCTCCCTCCCCCTGTCTAACTATCCCCTCACTCTCTCTCTTCCTCTCCTCGTCTGCCTCTCCTTCCCCCTGTCTAACTATCCCCTCACTCTCTCTCTTCCTCTCTTCCTCTCCTCGTCTGCCTCTCCTTCCCCCTGTCTAACTATCCCCTCACTCTCTCTTCCTCTCCCAGTCTGCCTCTCCTTCCCCCTGTCTAACTATCCCCTCACTCTCTCTCTTCCTCTCTTCCTCTCCCAGTCTGCCTCTCCTTCCCCCTGTAACTATCCCCTCACTCTAACTCTTCCTCTCCCAGCCTGCCTCTCCTTCCCCCTGTCTAACTATCCCCTCACTCTCTCTCTTCCTCTCCTCGTCTGCCTCTCCTTCCCCCTGTCTAACTATCCCCTCACTCTCTCTTCCTCTCCCAGTCTGCCTCTCCTTCCCCCTGTCTAACTATCCCCTCTCTCTCTCTTCCTCTCCCCGTCTGCCTCTCCTTCCCCCTGTCTAACTATCCCCTCACTCTCTCTCTTCCTCTCTTCCTCTCCCAGTCTGCCTCTCCTTCCCCCTGTAACTATCCCCTCACTCTAACTCTTCCTCTCCTCGTCTGCCTCTCCTCCCCCCTGTCTAACTATCCCCTCACTCTCTCTCTTCCTCTCTTCCTCTCCCTGTCTGCCTCTCCTTCCCCCTGTAACTATCCCCTCACTCTAACTCTTCCTCTCCCTGTCTGCCTCTCCTTCCCCCTGTCTAACTATCCCCTCACTCTAACTCTTCCTCTCCCAGCCTGCCTCTCCTTCCCCCTGTCTAACTATCCCCTCACTCCTTGGATATTATTCTGTGTCCGTGACAGATTCCCTCTGATGTATAAATAATGGAGCTAAATGATGCTCTGTGAGGAGAAGTGCTTCTCCGTCCTCTGACGTTCTTATTATACAAAGTCACTTCTACCTAAGAGGGTCAGATTTCCTGACAAATCCCTCATTACCACACGGCAATAGAAGGGGAATCTATTTGAGAGGAGATAGAGGGGGAGGAGCCTAATATCATGTGTAGCGGGGAAATAGAGGGGGAGGAGCCTAATAGCATGTGTAGCTGGGAGATAGAGGGGGAGGAGCCTAATATCATGTGTGGCGGGGAGATAGAGGGGGAGGAGCCTAATATCAAATCAAATCCCTCATTACCACACGGCAATAGAAGAGGAATCTATTTGAGAGGAGATAGAGGGGGAGGAGCCTAATATCAAATCAAATCCCTCATTACCACACGGCAATAGAAGAGGAATCTATTTGAGAGGAGATAGAGAGGGAGGAGCCTAATATAATGTGTAGCGGGGAGATAGTGGGGGAGGAGCCTAATATCATGTGTAGCAGGGAGATAGAGGGGGAGGAGCCTAATATCATGTGTGGCGGGGAGATAGAGGGGGAGGAGCCTAATATCATGTGTCGCGGGGAGATGGAGGGGGAGGAGCCTAATATCATGTGTCGCGGGGAGATAGAGGGGGAGGAGCCTAATATCATGTGTCGCGGGGAGATAGAGGGGGAGGAGCCTAATATCATGTGTCGCGGGGAGATGGAGGGGGAGGAGCCTAATATCAAATCAAATTCCTCATTACCACATGGCAATAGAAGGGGAATCTATTTGTGAGGAGATAGAGAGGGAGGAGCCTAATATCATGTGTCGCGGGGAGATGGAGGGGGAGGAGCCTAATATCATGTGTCGCGGGGAGATAGAGGGGGAGGAGCCTAATATCATGTGTCGCGGGGAGATGGAGGGGGAGGAGCCTAATATCATGTGTCGCGGGGAGATTGAGGGGGAGGAGCCTAATATCATGTGTAGCGGGGAGATAGAGGGGGAGGAGCCTAATATCTTGTGTAGCGGGGAAGAGAGTGAAAGTGGAGGAGAGGGAGAGAGTGAAGAGATAGTGGGGGAGAGAGTGGGAGAGAGAGTGAAGAGAGAGTGGGAGAGAGAGTGAAGAGGAAGAGAGAGTGGGAGAGAGTGAAGAGGGAGAGAGAGTGAAGAGAGAGTGAAGAGAGAGTGAAGAGAAAGAGGGAGAGAGAGTGAAGAGTGAAGAGGGAGAGAGAGTGAAGAGGGAGAGAGAGTGAAGAGGGAGAGAGCGTGAAGAGGGAGAGAGCGTGAAGAGGGAGAGAGCGTGAAGAGGGAGAGAGCGTGAAGAGGGAGAGAGCGTGAAGAGGGAGAGAGCGTGAAGAGGGAGAGAGCGTGAAGAGGGAGAGAGCGTGAAGAGGGAGAGAGCGTGAAGAGGGAGAGAGCGTGAAGAGGGAGAGAGCGTGAAGAGGGAGAGAGAGTGAAGAGGGAGAGAGAGTGAAAGTGGAGAGAGAGAGAGAGTGGAGTGGAGAGAGAGTGGAGGAGAGAGAGAGAAAGTGGTTCAGACCCGTTCACTGAACTCTGTAATTAGATAATACTTTTGATGATGGTACATTTTGAAATCTTAATCCATTTAATTTATAATGTGAGAGACTTCTACACACACACACACACACACACACACACACACACACACATCCAACCCCCTCCTTCTAAACAGTCGGTATCTTTCTTCAGGACAATATCGTTACAATTAAACTATCACTATCTAATACCAGGTCTATAGACCTCTCTCTCCTTAGAGACACCATGTAAACTATCTAATACCAGGTCTATAGACCTCTCTCTCCTTAGAGACACCATGTAAACTATCTAATACCAGGTCTATAGACCTCTCTCTCCTTAGAGACACCATGTAAACTATCACTATCTAATACCAGGTCTATAGACCTCTCTCTCCTTAGAGACACCATGTAAACTATCTAATACCAGGTCTATAGACCTCTCTCTCCTTAGAGACACCATGTAAACTATCTAATACCAGGTCTATAGACCTCTCTCTCCTTAGAGACACCATGTGAACTATCACTATCTAATACCAGGTCTATAGACCTCTCTCTCCTTAGAGACACCATGTAAACTATCTAATACCAGGTCTATAGACCTCTCTCTCCTTAGAGACACCATGTAAACCACATATGTCAGAGTCAAGGCCCGCGGGCCACATCCGGCCCGCAAGAAGGTTTTTTACGGCCCCTGGGATGATCTTGATTTATTATTAGAACCGGCCCGCAGCAAGCCGGCAGCCCGCAGATCTTTTACACGCACCAATACTACATTTCCCACAATGCAAAGGTGACGCACCGAGCAGTAGGCTGCTTCATTTCAATATTTATTGGCACAGCAGTCGTCAGCATCACAGTAAAATTAACTTTCAGATACCCATCAAAAATGGCAAAACGGAAGGTGGATACTGAGAACCGGGGGTTTCAAACAAGGTGGGAGTCGGAGTATATGTTCACGAAGGTAGCTGGAAAACCTGTGTGTCTTCTGTGTGGAGAAAGTGTGGCGGTACTGAAAGAGTATAATCTGAGACGACATTATGAAACGAAACACGCGGACAAAAACAAGAATATGGACATGGAACAAAGGCTACAAAAGGCAGAGGAATTAAAACGAGGCCTCAAATCTCGACAGGCTCTGTTCAAAAAAGCCAAATCACAAGGCCAGGCTGCTGTCAAGGCCAGTTTTATTTTGGCAGAAGAGATCGCTAAATCAGCCCGGCCATTTACGGAGGGGGATTTCATCAAAAACTGCATGATTAAAGTTTGTGACGAAGTTTGCCCAGAAAAAAGGCAACTCTTTTTAAATGTGAGTCTGAGCAGAAACACCATTGCCGAGAGAGTAGACCAGTTGTCCATCAATCTAAAAGAGCAGCTTGTGAAAAAGGGAAAAGATTTTATTGCATATTCCTTGGCTGTGGATGAGAGCACCGACATTTCTGACATTGCCCAGTTGTCAATTTTCATCCGCGGAGTGGACTCCAACCTAAGCGTGACAGAGGAGTTTTTGGCTTTACGTCCTATGCATGGCACAACTACGGGGCATGATTTGTATGAAGAGGTGTCAAGATGTGTAAATGAGATGGAGCTGCCTTGGGAAAAACTCGTGGGTTTGACAACCGACGGAGCACCTGCGATGTGTGGACACAGGAGCGGACTGGTGGCGAAGATACGGGAAAAGATGCAAGAGGAAAACGCGACAGGTGAGCTGACAGCTTATCATTGTATCATACACCAGGAAGCGTTGTGCGGTAAAGCCTTGAAAATGGAGCATGTAATGAGCATCATCACGCGCACAGTTAACTTTATCAGAGCCAAAGGTTTGAATCACCGCCAGTTCAAGGCATTTCTGACGGAGTTAGAAACGGAGCATGGTGATTTGCCTTATCACACAGAGGTGCGATGGCTAAGCCAGGGAAAGGTGCTTCAAAGATGTTTCGAGCTTCGTGAGGAGATTTGTCTGTTCTTGGACAGCAAAGGGAAAGACACAACACAACTCCGAGACGAAATGTTTCTGTGTGAAATGGCTTTTCTGTGTGACATTACGAGTCATCTGAATGCAATAAACTTGCAGCTGCAGGGTCGGGATCGTGTCATCTCTGATATGTACAGTACAGTGAAGGCATTTAAAACCAAACTGACTCTGTGGGAGACGCAGATGCGGAAAGAAAATTTGAGCCACTTTCCCAGCTGCCAGACCATGAAAGAGAAGCTCTCTACCAGTGCGTTCCCGAGCACACAGTTGGCTGATAAAATAGGTATGCTTGCCGCTGACTTTCGACGCCGATTTGCTGACTTTGAAGCACAAAAAAGCAGGTTGGAACTGCTCGGTAACCCATTTGCTGTTGACGTGGAAAGCTCACCACCAAACCTCCAAATGGAGTTGATTGACCTCCAATGCAATGATGCACTGAGGGCAAAATATGCGGCAGTGGGTGCTGCGGAGTTCGCCCGTTTCCTCCCCGGCACAATGCCCCAGCTGCGCATCCAGGCTGCTCAAACGTTGTCTATGTTTGGCAGCACATACCTGTGTGAACAACTGTTTTCTTTGATGAACCTGAACAAAACATCACACAGAAGTCGACTTACTGCTGAACACCTCCACTCAATTCTGAGGATTTCTTCAGCTCAGAGCCTTACCCCGAACATTGATGAACTTGTGGAAAAGATGGGACACCACCAAGTATCACCCTCAACCTCAAACAAGTGAACATTACTGTGCAATCACATATTTAGAGTTTTTACTCAGTTCAAGTTTAAAAGTTAAAATTTAATATTTGTTTTCACTGCATGTTACTTCTCCTTAAACAAAGTGTTGTTTTTGATTAATAGATTTTTGCACTTTATTTTTTTGTATTTCAATCCAATTATATTTTAAAAATATTTCAGTTGAGTGGATGATAGAAAATTGCTATTATTGTTTTTTCTTTGAAGTAAATTTAGCCCACTTTTGCTAAAATAGAAAATATAGTCTACTGATGGTGCCTTGAATACCGGTTTCTTTCATTTAATGTTCATGTTATGGGGATATTTATATAAAGGAAATTTGTCTTTTGTGTCTGTTGAAAATTAAAGATTACTGACAGAGCCATAAGAAAATATTGCTTTATTTATCTGATCATATTGTAATATATTTGTTAGGTTTTCAGTAGGTTCAATTAGGTTCACTAGACTATATGCGTCATTTAAAAATTTTTCAATGAACATTCGAACAGTCCGGCCCTCGTCTTGTAGCTGATTTTTTTATTTGGCCCTCCGTCCATTTGACTTTGACACCCCTGATGTAAACTATCACTATCTAATACCAGGTCTATAGACCTCTCTCTCCTTAGAGACACCATGTAAACTATCTAATACCAGGTCTATAGACCTCTCTCTCCTTAGAGACACCATGTAAACTATCACTATCTAATACCAGGTCTATAGACCTCTCTCTGCTTAGAGACACCATGTAAACTATCTAATACCAGGTCTATAGACCTCTCTCTCCTTAGAGACACCATGTAAACTATCACTATCTAATACCAGGTCTATAGACCTCTCTCTCCTTAGAGACACCATGTAAACTATCTAATACCAGGTCTATAGACCTCTCTCTCCTTAGAGACACCATGTAAACTATCACTATCTAATACCAGGTCTATAGACCTCTCTCTCCTTAGAGACTCCATGTAAACTATCTAATACCAGGTCTATAGACCTCTCTCTGCTTAGAGACACCATGTAAACTATCTAATACCAGGTCTATAGACCTCTCTCTCCTTAGAGAGACCATGTAAACTATCACTATCTAATACCAGGTCTATAGACCTCTCTCTGCTTAGAGACACCATGTAAACTATCTAATAGCAGGTCTATAGACCTCTCTCTCCTTATAGACACCATGTAAACTATCTAATACCAGTTCTATAGACCTCTCGCTCCTTAGAGAGACCATGTAAACTATCACTATCTAATACCAGGTCTATAGACCTCTCTCTCCTTAGAGACACCATGTAAACTATCACTATCTAATACCAGGTCTATAGACCTCTCTCTCCTTAGAGACACCATGTAAACTATCTAATACCAGGTCTATAGACCTCTCTCTGCTTAGAGACACCATGTAAACTATCACTATCTAATACCAGGTCTATAGACCTCTCTCTCCTTAGAGACACCATGTAAACTATCTAATACCAGGTCTATAGACCTCTCTCTCCTTAGAGACACCATGTAAACTATCACTATCTAATACCAGGTCTATAGACCTCTCTCTCCTTAGAGACACCATGTAAACTATCTAATACCAGGTCTATAGACCTCCCTCTCCTTAAAGACATCATGTAAACTATCACTATCTAATACCAGGTCTATAGACCTCTCTCTCCTTAGAGACACCATGTAAACTATCACTATCTAATACCAGGTCTATAGACCTCTCTCTCCTTAGAGACACCATGTAAACTATCTAATACCAGGTCTATAGACCTCTCTCTGCTTAGAGACACCATGTAAACTATCACTATCTAATACCAGGTCTATAGACTTCTCTCTCCTTAGAGACACCATGTAAACTATCTAATACCAGGTCTATAGACCTCTCTCTCCTTAGAGACACCATGTAAACTATCACTATCTAATACCAGGTCTATAGCCCTCTCTCGCCTTAGAGACACCATGTAAACTATCACTATCTAATACCAGGTCTATAGACCTCTCTCTCCTTAGAGACACCATGTAAACTATCACTATCTAATACCAGGTCTATAGACCTCTCTCTGCTTAGAGACACCATGTAAACTATCACTATCTAATACCAGGTCTATAGACCTCTCTCTCCTTAGAGACACCATGTAAACTATCTAATACCAGGTCTATAGACCTCTCTCTGCTTAGAGACACCATGTAAACTATCACTATCTAATACCAGGTCTATAGACCTCTCTCTGCTTAGAGACACCATGTAAACTATCTAATACCAGGTCTATAGACCTCTCTCTGCTTAGAGACACCATGTAAACTATCACTATCTAATACCAGGTCTATAGACCTCTCTCTGCTTAGAGACACCATGTAAACTATCACTATCTAATACCAGGTCTATAGACCTCTCTCTCTCCTTAGAGACACCATGTAAACTATCACTATCTAATACCAGGTCTATAGACCTCTCTCTGCTTAGAGACACCATGTAAACTATCACTATCTAATACCAGGTCTATAGACCTCTCTCTCCTTAGAGACACCATGTAAACTATCACTATCTAATACCAGGTCTATAGACCTCTCTCTGCTTAGAGACACCATGTAAACTATCACTATCTAATACCAGGTCTATAGACCTCTCTCTCCTTAGAGACACCATGCAAACTATCTAATACCAGGTCTATAGACCTCTCTCTGCTTAGAGACACCATGTAAACTATCACTATCTAATACCAGGTCTATAGACCTCTCTCTCCTTAGAGACACCATGTAAACTATCACTATCTAATACCAGGTCTATAGACCTCCCTCTCCTTAGAGACACCATGTAAACTATCTAATACCAGGTCTATAGACCTCTCTCTGCTTAGTGATAGTTTACATGGTGTCTCAAAGGAGAGAGAGGTCTCCTCTACCCTCATATACAGAGAGGACATCCATCTGTCTCCTCATATACAGAGAGACCATCCATCTGTCTCCTCTACCCTCATTAACAGAGAGACCATCCATCTGTCTCCTCTACCCTCATAGACAGAGAGACCATCCATCTGTCTCCTCTACCCTCATAGACAGAGAGACCATCCATCTGTCTCCTCTACCCTCATAGACAGAGAGACCATCCATCTGTCTCCTCATATACAGAGAGACCATCCATCTGTCTCCTCTACCCTCATAGACAGAGAGACCATCCATCTGTCTCCTCTACCCTCATTAGACAGAGAGACCATCCATCTGTCTCCTCTACCCTCATTGACAGAGAGACCATCCATCTGTCTCCTCTACCCTCATAGACAGAGTGACCATCCATCTGTCTCCTCTACCCTCATATCCAGGGAGGACATCCATCTGTCTCCTCTACCCTCATAGACAGAGAGACCATCCATCTGTCTCCTCTACCCTCATTAACAGAGAGACCATCCATCTGTCTCCTCTACCCTCATATCCAGGGAGGACATCCATCTGTCTCCTCTACCCTCATTAACAGAGATACCATCCATCTGTCTCCTCTACCCTCATTAACAGAGAGACCATCCATCTGTCTCCTCTACCCTCATAGACAGAGAGACCATCCATCTGTCTCCTCTACCCTCATAGACAGAGAGGACATCCATCTGTCTCCTCTACCCTCATATACAGAGGACATCCATCTGTCTCCTCATATACAGAGACCATCCATCTGTCTCCTCTACCCTCATAGACAGAGAGGACATCCATGTAGTCATAGGTGGAGAACTAACAGAGGACTGCCACAGTAAAATGCTACTGTCTGAGGTGTTAGTGGTTTATTTCTGGGCCTGCCCTGCCCTCTAGTGTTCAGGCTGGGTCATTGCAGCAGCTCTTTGAACGAAGGAGCCATAAGGAACCTTACTGTCATACGATGCCCTGATACAAGGATACAAATGTCAACCATTTCTACACTTCTAGTCGTTGATTGAGAGGAAGCTGGAAGAACCCCAGCCATTTCTTGACAGACCGGCTGAGAGGAACAGACAGACATACAGACTCTCCTCCCTCCGTCTCACTTCTCTCTATATCCCTAACCCCCCCTCCCTCCCTCCTCTCCCTCCGTCTCACTTCTCTCTTTATATCCCTAACCCCCCCTCCCTCCTCTCCCTCAGTCTCACTTCTCTCTTTATATCCCTAACCCCCCCCTCCCTCCTCTCCCTCCCTCCTCTCCCTCAGTCTCACTTCTCTCTTTATGTCCCTAACCCCCCCTCCCTCCCTCAGTCTCACTTCTCTCTTTATGTCCATAACCCCCCCTCCCTCCCTCCTCTCCCTCAGTCTCACTTCTCTCTTTATGTCCCTAACCCCCCCTCCCTCCCTCCTCTCCCTCAGTCTCACTTCTCTCTTTATGTCCCTAACCCCCCCTCCCTCCCTCAGTCTCACTTCTCTCTTTATGTCCATAACCCCCCCTCCCTCCCTCCTCTCCCTCAGTCTCACTTCTCTCTTTATGTCCCTAACCCCCCTCCTCTCCCTCAGTCTCACTTCTCTCTTTATGTCCCTAACCCCCCTCCCTCTCCCTCAGTCTCACTTCTCTCTTTATGTCCCTAACCCCCCTCCTCTCCCTCAGTCTCACTTCTCTCTTTATGTCCCTAACCCCCCCCTCCCTCCCTCCCTCCTCTCCCTCAGTCTCACTTCTCTCTTTATGTCCCTAACCCCCCTCCTCTCCCTCACTCCCTCCCTCTTTATGTCCCTAACCCCCCCCCCTCCCTCCTCTCCCTCACTCCCTCCCTCTTTATGTCCCTAACCCCCCCTCCCTCTCCCTCCTCCATATTTATCTCTTACTCATCCCCCTCTTTCTCTCTCCTAGTTGACCTTCCCTAAAGCCAAGCTGCTGCTGATGTCCAGCGATCAGGAAGATATCAACGACTGGTATTACAGCCTGAGCTCTGCTGTAGGGTACGTTAACACAGACACCCCGTCTCTCTCTCTCACTGGTATTACAGCCTGAGCTCTGCTGTAGGGTACGTTAACACAGGCACCCCGTCTCTCTCTCGCTCTGTCTCTTGCTATCTGTCTGTCTCTCTCTGTCTCTCTGTCTCTGTCTCTGTGTCTCTCTCTGTCTCTCTCTCTCTATGTCTCTCTCTGTCTCTCACCTCCCCCCTCTCTCTCTCTCGCTCTGTTTCTCGCTATCTGTCTGTCTCTGTGTCTCTCTCTCTCTGTTTCTCTCTCTGTCTCTCTCTCTCTCTCTCTCTCTCTCTCTCTCTCTCTCTCTCTTTCTCTCTCTCTCTCTCTCTCTCTCTCTCTCTCTCTCTCTGTCTCTCTCTCTCTCTCTCTGTCTCTCTCTCTGTCTCTCTCTCTCTCTCTCTCTCTCTCTCTCTCTCTCTCTCTCTCTCTCTCTCTCTCTCTCTCTGGTCACTCTTACCTGGCTGGACAGGGATGCTAAACACCTGGTGGGTCACTCTTACCTGGCTGGACAGGGATGTTAAAATGTAACCTTTATTTAACTAGGCAAGTCAGTTAAGAACAAATTCTTACTTATAATGACGGCCTACCGGTGAACAGTGGGTTAACTGCCTTGTTCAGGGGCAGAACGACAGATTTTTACCTTGTCAGCTCGGGATTCGATCCAGCAACCTCTCGGTTACTGGCCCAACGCTCTAACCACTAGTCTACCTGCCTCCCCCATTAATGACCCAAAGGAAAAAGTCCAATATTAAGGCTAGATGTCAGTGATCAACAGAAGTTTTTAACTGTCATTTATTCTCACGTGATGTTCAGTCTCCTCACTTCCAGTCATGTTGTAACTGTATATTCTGTTTTCTGAGCAGTCAGTTAAGGTCAAGGAGCACGGGGGCACACCAGAGAAATTGTGTGTCTGAGCAGTCAGTTAAGGTCAAGGAGCACGGGGGCTCACCAGAGAAATGGTGTGTCTGAGCAGTCAGTTAAGGTCAAGGAGCATGGGGGCTCACCAGAGAAATGGTGTGTCTGAGCAGTCAGTTAAGGTCAAGGAGCACGGGGGCTCACCAGAGAAATGGTGTGTCTGAGCAGTCAGTTAAGATCAAGGAGCACGGGGGCTCACCAGAGAAATGGTGTGTCTGAGCAGTCAGTTAAGGTCAAGGAGCACGGGGGCTCACCAGAGAAATGGTGTGTCTGAGCAGTCAGTTAAGGTCAAGGAGCACGGTGGCTCACCAGAGAAATGGAGTGTCTGAGCAGTCAGTTAAGGTCAAGGAGCACGGGGGCTCACCAGAGAAATGGTGTGTCTGAGCAGTCAGTTAAGGTCAAGGAGCACGGTGGCTCACCAGAGAAATGGTTTACTGAGATCTTGTTTTTTGGAGGACAATGAACAATGTGGTCTCTCCAGTCAGTTGTTGTAACATGTTGTCTGTGGTCTCTACAGTCAGTTGTTGTCTGTGGTCTCTACAGTCAGTTGTTGTCTGTGGTCTCTACAGTCAGTTGTTGTCTGTGGTCTCTACAGTCAGTTGTTGTCTGTGGTCTCTACAGTCAGTTGTTGTCTGTGGTCTCTACAGTCAGTTGTTGTCTGTGGTCTCTACAGTCAGTTGTTGCCTGTGGTCTCTACAGTCAGTTGTTGCCTGTGGTCTCTACAGTCAGTTGTTGTCTGTGGTCTCTACAGTCAGTTGTTGTCTGTGGTCTCTACAGTCAGTTGTTGCCTGTGGTCTCTACAGTCAGTTGTTGCCTGTGGTCTCTACAGTCAGTTGTTGCCTGTGGTCTCTACAGTCAGTTGTTGCCTGTGGTCTCTACAGTCAGTTGTTGCCTGTGGTCTCTACAGTCAGTTGTTGCCTGTGATCTCTACAGTCAGTTGTTGTCTGTGGTCTCTACAGTCAGTTGTTGCCTGTGGTCTCTACAGTCAGTTGTTGCCTGTGGTCTCTACAGTCAGTTGTTGCCTGTGGTCTCTACAGTCAGTTGTTGTCTGTGGTCTCTACAGCCAGTTGTTGTCTGTGATCTCTCCAGCCAGTTGTTGCCTGTGGTCTCTACAGTCAGTTGTTGCCTGTGGTCTCTACAGTCAGTTGTTGTCTGTGGTCTCTACAGTCAGTTGTTGTCTGTGGTCTCTACAGTCAGTTGTTGTCTGTGGTCTCTACAGTCAGTTGTTGCCTGTGGTCTCTACAGTCAGTTGTTGCCTGTGGTCTCTCCAGCCAGTTGTTGTCTGTGGTCTCTACAGTCAGTTGTTGTAACTTGTTGTCTGTGGTCTCTACAGCCAGTTGTTGTCTGTGGTCTCTCCAGCCAGTTGTTGTCTGTGGTCTCTCCAGCCAGTTGTTGTAACTTGTTGTCTGTGGTCTCTACAGCCAGTTGTTGTCTGTGGTCTCTACAGTCAGTTGTTGTCTGTGGTCTCTACAGTCAGTTGTTGTAACTTGTTGTCTGTGGTCTCTACAGTCAGTTGTTGCCTGTGGTCTCTACAGTCAGTTGTTGTAACTTGTTGTCTGTGGTCTCTCCAGCCAGTTGTTGTCTGTGGTCTCTACAGTCAGTTGTTGTAACTTGTTGTCTGTGGTCTCTACAGCCAGTTGTTGTCTGTGGTCTCTCCAGTCAGTTAAAGTCCAGGAACACAGTGGTCCATCAGAGAGATGATCTGGTCAGGAGACCGCTACGCTGCTTTGTAGAGGACCAGAAGAACCAAACTACCCCCACCACACCACCCACCACCTCCACCCCAGGGAGGAAGAGGATGGCCCCCCCTCCACCCCAGACCCCCTCCAGACCTACCGCTCCAGCAGAAGCAGAGGGCAGCGCCTCCAAGAGGATGAAGCTGACTGGGGGGCCAGCTGAGAGGTGGGTTCATATAGAATGTACAGTATATCTGATAATGCTGTCATTCAGAGGTGGGTTCGTACAGAATGTACAGTATATACACTGCTCAAAAAAATAAAGGGAACACTAAAATAACACATCCTAGATCTGAATTAATTAAATATTCTGATATAGGGCAGAGGAACAAGAACCCTCTGTCCACTCTATCCTGATGTTATTACAGTGTAATTACCCTGTTATAGAGCAGAGGATCTAGAACCCTCTATCCTGATGTTATTACAGTGTAATTACCCTGATATAGAGCAGAGGATCTAGAACCCTCTATCCTGATGTTATTACAGTGTAATTACCCTGATATAGAGCAGATGAACTAGAACCCTCTGTCCACTCTATCCTGATGTTATTACAGTGTAATTACCCTAATATAGAGCAGAGGAACTAGAACCCTCTGTCCACTCTATCCTGATGTTATTACAGTGTAATTACCCTGATATAGAGCAGAGGAACTAGAACCCTCTGTCCACTCTATCCTGATGTTATTACAGTGTAATTACCCTGATATAGAGCAGAGGAACTAGAACCCTCTGTCCACTCTATCCTGATGTTATTATAGTGTAATTACCCTGATATAGGGCAGAGGAACAAGAACCCTCTGTCCACTCTATCCTGATGTTATTACAGTGTAATTACCCTGATATAGAGCAGAGGAACTAGAACCCTCTGTCCACTCTATCCTGATGTTATTATAGTGTAATTACCCTGATATAGGGCAGAGGAACAAGAACCCTCTGTCCACTCTATCCTGATATTATTACAGTGTAATTACCCTGATATAGAGCAGAGGATCTAGAACCCTCTATCCTGATGTTATTACAGTGTAATTACCCTGATATAGAGCAGAGTAACTAGAACCCTCTGTCCTGGTGTTATTACAGTGTAATTACCCTGATATAGAGCAGAGGAACTAGAACCCTCTCTCCACTCTATCCTGGTGTTATTACAGTGTAATTACCCTGATATAGAGCAGAGGAACTAGAACCCTCTCTCCACTCTATCCTGGTGTTATTACAGTGTAATTACCCTGATATAGAGCAGAGTAACTAGAACCCTCTATCCTTATGTTATTACAGTGTAATTACCCTGATATAGAGCAGAGGAACTAGAACCCTCTGTCCACTCTATCCTGATGTTATTATAGTGTAATTACCCTGATATAGGGCAGAGGAACAAGAACCCTCTGTCCACTCTATCCTGATATTATTACAGTGTAATTACCCTGATATAGAGCAGAGGATCTAGAACCCTCTATCCTGATGTTATTACAGTGTAATTACCCTGATATAGAGCAGAGTAACTAGAACCCTCTATCCTGGTGTTATTACAGTGTAATTACCCTGATATAGAGCAGAGGAACTAGAACCCTCTCTCCACTCTATCCTGGTGTTATTACAGTGTAATTACCCTGATATAGAGCAGAGTAACTAGAACCCTCTATCCTTATGTTATTACAGTGTAATTACCCTGATATAGAGCAGAGGAACTAGAACCCTCTCTCCACTCTATCCTGATGTTATTACAGTGTAATTACCCTGATATAGAGCAGAGGAACTAGAACCCTCTCTCCACTCTATCCTGGTGTTAGTACAGTGTAATTACCCTGATATAGAGCAGAGGAACTAGAACCCTCTCTCCACTCTATCCTGGTGTTATTACAGCGTAATTACCCTGATATAGAGCAGAGGTGAACAACTATTGTTTTTCACATCCTTCTTCGTTTTCTCCTCAGTGAATCGGCCAGGTCAAGCTGTGTGATCCTGTGAAGGACCAAGAACTTTCACACAAACCAATCAAGTCTGACAGATAAGCGTTAATGGGGGGGATATGAGGAGAGATTGGAGGTAGTTAGATACTGGATAATCAGGTTAATGGGGAGAGATGGGAGGTAGTTAGATACTGGAGAATCAGGTTAATGGGGAGAGATGGGAGGTAGTTAGATACTGGAGAATCAGGTTAATGGAGGGATATGAGGAGAGATTGGAGGCCGCTAGATACTGGAGAATCGGGTTAAGGAGGGAATATGAGGAGAGATTGGAGGTAGTTAGATACTGGAGAATCAGGTTAATGGGGAGAGATGGGAGGTAGTTAGATACTGGAGAATCAGGTTAATGGGGAGAGATGGGAGGTAGTTAGATGCTGGAGATTAAGGTTAACGGTGGGATATGAGGAGAGATGGGAGGTAGTTAGATACTGGAGAATTAGGTTAATTGGGAGAGATGGGAGGTAGTTAGATATGAGGAGAGATGGGAGGTAGTTAGATACTGGAGAATTAGGTTAATTGGGAGAGATGGGAGGTAGTTAGATATGAGGAGAGATGGGAGGTAGTTAGATATGAGGAGAGATGGGAGGTAGCTAGATACTGGAGAATCAGGTTTATGGGGAGAGATGGGAGGTAGTTAGATACTGGAGAATTAGGTTAATTGGGAGAGATGGGAGGTAGTTAGATATGAGGAGAGATGGGAGGTAGTTAGATATGAGGAGAGATGGGAGGTAGCTAGATACTGGAGAATCAGGTTTATGGGGAGAGATGGGAGGTAGTTAGATACTGGAGAATTAGGTTAATTGGGGAGAGATGGGAGGTAGTTAGATACTGGAGAATTAGGTTAATTGGGAGAGATGGGAGGTAGTTAGATATGAGGAGAGATGGGAGGTAGCTAGATACTGGAGAATCAGGTTAACGGTGGGATATGAGGAGAGATGCGAGGTAGTTAGATACTGGAGAATTAGGTTAATTGAGAGAGATGAGAGGTAGTTAGATACTGGAGAATCAGTTTAATGGGGGGGGTATTTAGATACTGGAGAATCAGGAAGCTCCAGCAGATAGCTAGATACTGGAGAATCAGGAAGAATCAGGAGAATCAGGAAGCTCCAGCAGATGGGAGGTAGCTAGATACTGGAGAATCAGGAAGCTCCAGCAGATGGGAGGTAGCTAGATACTGGAGAATCAGGAAGCTCCAGCAGATGGGAGGTAGCTAGATACTGGAGAATCAGGAAGCTCCAGCAGATGGAAAATGTGAGATTTGACTCTGAAAGAAATGAATGTTTTGTCCTGAATAGAATGTTGTCATTTATATGTCAGAGCAAAAGCTCAGCAGGAAAATACTGTATTACTAGATTGGGAATCAAAACTGTCCCCTGGGATATTTTGGCAGCACAATACCATGTCATCTGAATGTTAAATCGTGATTTTTACATTTAATTCAGACGAGCTGAAATATTAGTAACATATCATGCTTGTCTCTTTGGTAATGTACGGTATATTATAATAGTAACATGCTTGTCTCTATGGTAATATACAGTATATTATAATATTAGTAACATATCATGCTTGTCTCTATGGTAATATACAGTATATTATAATAGTAACATGCTTGTCTCTATGGTAATATACAGTATATTATAATATTAGTAACATGCTTGTGTCTATGGTAATATACAGTATATTATAATATTAGTAACATATCTTGCTTGTCTCTATGGTAATATACAGTATATTATAATATTAGTAACATGCTTGTCTCTATGGTAATATACAGTATATTATAATATTAGTAAAATGTTTGTCTCTATGGTAATATACGGTATATTATAATATTAGTAACATGCTTGTCTCTATGGTAATATACGGTATATTATAATATTAGTAACAAATCATGCTTGTCTCTGGTAATATACAGTATATTATAATATTAGTAAAATGTTTGTCTCTATGGTAATATACAGTATATTATAATAGTAACATGCTTGTCTCTATGGTAATGTACAGTATATTATAATATTAGTAACGTGCTTGTCTCTATGGTAATATACAGTATATTATAATATTAGTAACATGCTTGTCTCTATGGTAATATACAGTATATTATAATATCATGCTTGTCTCTATGGTAATATACAGTATATTATAATATTAGTAACATGCTTGTCTCTATGGTAATATACAGTATATTATAATATCATGCTTGTCTCTATGGTAATATACAGTAAATTATAATATTAGTAACATGCTTGTCTCTATGGTAATATACAGTATATTATACTATTAGTAACATATCATGCTTGTCTCTATGGTAATATACAGTATATTATAATATTAGTAACAAATCATGCTTGTCTCTATGGTAATATACAGTATATTATAATATTAGTAACATATCATGCTTGTCTCTATGGTAATATACAGTATATTATAATATTAGTAACAAATCATGCTTGTCTCTATGGTAATATACAGTATATTATAATATTAGTAACAAATCATGCATGTCTCTATGGTAATATACAGTATATTATAATATTAGTAACATATCATGCTTGTCTCTATGGTAATATACAGTATATTATAATATCATGCTTGTCTCTATGGTAATATACAGTATATTATAATATCATGCATGTCTCTATGGTAATATACAGTATATTATAATATTAGTAACATGCTTGTCTCTATGGTAATATACAGTATATTATAATATTAGTAAAATGTTTGTCTCTATGGTAATATACAGTATATTATAATATGCTTGTCTCTGGTAATATACAGTATATTATAATATTAGTAAAATGTTTGTCTCTATGGTAATATACAGTATATTATAATAGTAACATGCTTGTCTCTATGGTAATATACAGTATATTATAATATTAGTAACATGCTTGTCTCTATGGTAATAAACAGTATATTATAATAATAGTAACATATCATGCTTGTCTCTATGGTAATATACAGTATATTATAATATTAGTAACATGCTTGTCTCTATGGTAATATACAGTATATTATAATATCATGCTTGTCTCTATGGTAATATACAGTATATTATAATATTAGTAACATATCATGCTTGTCTCTATGGTAATATACAGTATATTATAATATTAGTAACATATCATGCTTGTCGCTATGGTAATATACACTATATTATAATATTAGTAACACATCATGCTTGTCTCTATGGTAATATACAGTATATTATAATATTAGTAACATGCTTGTCTCTATGGTAATATACAGTATATTATATCGTTATGGAGATATATGGAGTGCAGGACTAGGACTATAGACAGTATATTATAGCGTTATGGAGATATATGGAGTGCAGGACTAGGACTATAGACAGTATATTATAGCGTTATGGAGTGCAGCACTAGGACTATAGACAGTATATTATATCCATATGGAGTGCAGGACTAGGACTATAGACAGTATATTATAGCGTTATGGAGTGCAGCACTAGGACTATAGACAGTATATTATAGCGTTATGGAGATATATGGAGTGCAGGACTAGGAGTATAGACAGTATATTATATCCATATGGAGTGCAAGACTAGGACTATAGACAGTATATTATAGCGTTATGGAGATATATGGAGTGCAGGACTAGGAGTATAGACAGTATATTATAGCGTTATGGAGATATATGGAGTGCAGGACTAGGACTATAGACAGTATATTATAGCGCTATGGAGATATGTGGAGTGCAGGACTAGGAGTATAGACAGTATATTATATCTATATGGAGTGCAGGACTAGGACTATAGACAGTATATTATAGCGTTATGGAGATATATGGAGTGCAGGACTAGGACTATAGACAGTATATTATAGCGTTATGGAGATATGTGGAGTGCAGGACTAGGACAATAGACAGTATATTATAGCGCTATGGAGATATGTGGAGTGCAGGACTAGGACTATAGACAGTATATTATATCCATATGGAGTGCAGGACTAGGACTATAGACAGTATATTATATCCATATGGAGTGCAGGACTAGGACTATAGACAGTATATTATATCTATATGGAGTGCAGGACTAGGACTATAGACAGTATATTATATCCATATGGAGTGCAGGACTAGGAGTATAGACAGTATATTATATCTATATGGAGTGCAGGACTAGGACTATAGACAGTATATTATATCCATATGGAGTGCAGGACTAGGACTATAGACAGTATATTATAGCGCTATGGAGATATGTGGAGTGCAGGACTAGGAGTATAGACAGTATATTATATCTATATGGAGTGCAGGACTAGGACTATAGACAGTATATTATATCCATATGGAGTGCAGGACTAGGACTATAGACAGTATATTATATCTATATGGAGTGCAGGACTAGGAGTATAGACAGTATATTATATCCATATGGAGTGCAGGACTAGGAGTATAGACAGTATATTATATCCATATGGAGTGCAGGACTAGGACTATAGACAGTATATTATAGCGCTATGGAGATATGTGGAGTGCAGGACTAGGAGTATAGACAGTATATTATATCTATATGGAGTGCAGGACTAGGACTATAGACAGTATATTATATCCATATGGAGTGCAGGACTAGGAGTATAGACAGTATATTATATCTATATGGAGTGCAGGACTAGGACTATAGACAGTATATTATATCCATATGGAGTGCAGGACTAGGACTATAGACAGTATATTATAGCGCTATGGAGATATGTGGAGTGCAGGACTAGGAGTATAGACAGTATATTATATCTATATGGAGTGCAGGACTAGGACTATAGACAGTATATTATATCCATATGGAGTGCAGGACTAGGACTATAGACAGTATATTATATCTATATGGAGTGCAGGACTAGGAGTATAGACAGTATATTATATCCATATGGAGTGCAGGACTAGGAGTATAGACAGTATATTATATCCATATGGAGTGCAGGACTAGGACTATAGACAGTATATTATATCGTTATGGAGATATATGGAGTGCAGGACTAGGAGTATAGACAGTATATTATATCTATATGGAGTGCAGGACTAGGACTATAGACAGTATATTATATCTATATGGAGTGCAGGACTAGGAGTATAGACAGTATATTATATCTATATGGAGTGCAGGACTAGGAGTATAGACAGTATATTATATCTATATGGAGTGCAGGACTAGGAGTATAGACAGTATATTATATCTATATGGAGTGCAGGACTAGGACTATAGACAGTATATTATATCTATATGGAGTGCAGGACTAGGAGTATAGACAGTATATTATATCCATATGGAGTGCAGGACTAGGAGTATAGACAGTATATTATATCCATATGGAGTGCAGGACTAGGACTATAGACAGTATATTATATCTATATGGAGTGCAGGACTAGGACTATAGACAGTATATTATATCCATATGGAGTGCAGGACTAGGACTATAGACAGTATATTATAGCGCTATGGAGATATGTGGAGTGCAGGACTAGGAGTATAGACAGTATATTATATCTATATGGAGTGCAGGACTAGGACTATAGACAGTATATTATATCCATATGGAGTGCAGGACTAGGACTATAGACAGTATATTATATCTATATGGAGTGCAGGACTAGGAGTATAGACAGTATATTATATCCATATGGAGTGCAGGACTAGGAGTATAGACAGTATATTATATCCATATGGAGTGCAGGACTAGGACTATAGACAGTATATTATATCGTTATGGAGATATATGGAGTGCAGGACTAGGAGTATAGACAGTATATTATATCTATATGGAGTGCAGGACTAGGACTATAGACAGTATATTATATCCATATGGAGATATATGGAGTGCAGGACTAGGAGTATAGACAGTATATTGTATCCATATGGAGTGCAAGACTAGGAGTATAGACAGTATATTATATCTATATGGAGTGCAGGACTAGGACTATAGACAGTATATTATATCCATATGGAGTGCAGGACTAGGAGTATAGACAGTATATTGTATCCATATGGAGTGCAAGACTAGGAGTATAGACAGTATATTATATCTATATGGAGTGCAGGACTAGGACTATAGACAGTATATTATATCCATATGGAGTGCAGGACTATAGACAGTATATTATATCTATATGGAGTGCAGGACTAGGACTATAGACAGTATATTATATCCATATGGAGTGCAGGACTAGGACTATAGACAGTATATTATATCCATATGGAGTGCAGGACTAGGACTATAGACAGTATATTATATCCATATGGAGTGCAGGACTAGGAGTATAGACAGTATATTATATCCATATGGAGTGCAGGACTAGGACTATAGACAGTATATTATATCCATATGGAGTGCAGGACTAGGACTATAGACAGTATATTATATCTATATGGAGTGCAGGACTAGGACTATAGACAGTATATTATATCTATATGGAGTGCAGGACTAGGACTATAGACAGTATATTATATCCATATGGAGTGCAGGACTAGGACTATAGACAGTATATTATATCCATATGGAGTGCAAGACTAGGACTATAGACAGTATATTATATCTATATGGAGTGCAGGACTAGGAGTATAGACAGTATATTATATCCATATGGAGTGCAGGACTAGGACTATAGACAGTATATTATATCCATATGGAGTGCAGGACTAGGAGTATAGACAGTATATTATATCTATATGGAGTGCAGGACTAGGAGTATAGACAGTATATTATATCCATATGGAGTGCAGGACTAGGACTATAGACAGTATATTATATCCATATGGAGTGCAGGACTAGGACTATAGACAGTATATTATATCCATATGGAGTGCAGGACTAGGACTATAGACAGTATATTATATCCATATGGAGTGCAGGACTAGGACTATAGACAGTATATTATAGCGTTATGGAGTGCAGGACTAGGACTATAGACAAGCCAGCATCACTGTATTACAATTAATCGCTATTGAGTTAATGAATATATTTATTCCATGTCATGATTATGTCTTTCACTACTGCAGAGAGAGAATTCTCCCCTTTAGAGACTCTTCTAGTATGTGCTTGGCCATTCTGAGCCTTGTGAATCGATGGTCTACCATTCTGAGCCTTGTGAATCGATGGTCTACCATTCTGAGCCTTGTGAATCGATGGTCTACTCGTCTGATTCCACTTCTGTATCATACGACTGCGTTCCTTATTACAGTCCACGTTCCCTCTATAGTCGTCATGTAGTCACCCCGTCCAATATATTTATCAAAAACATTAAACATTTTAAACATTCTTTTGTATATCTAAATGCCTGATGTGTTTTCGTTTTGTTACTATTTAGTCATGTCTGTTTTCTTCTGGTTTGACCCCCCCCCCCCCCCCCCAGTACAATGGACTGTTATACTGTCCCCCCCCCCCCAGTACAATGGACTGTTATACTGTCTCTCCATCCCCCCCCAGTACAATGGACTGTTATACTGTCTCTCCATCCCCCCCAGTACAATGGACTGTTATACTGTCTCTCCATCCCCCCCCAGTACAATGGACTGTTATACTGTCCCCCCCCCCCCCAGTACAATGGACTGTTATACTGTCTCTCCATCCCCCCCAGTACAATGGACTGTTATACTGTCTCTCCATCCCCCCCCAGTACAATGGACTGTTATACTGTCTCTCCATCCCCCCCCAGTACAATGGACTGTTATACTGTCTCTCCATCCCCCCCCCAGTACAATGGACTGTTATACTGTCTCTCCATCCCCCCCAGTACAATGGACTGTTATACTGTCTCTCCATCCCCCCCAGTACAATGGACTGTTATACTGTCTCTCCATCCCCCCCAGTACAATGGACTGTTATACTGTCTCTCCATCCCCCCCCAGTACAATGGACTGTTATACTGTCTCTCCATCCCCCCCCAGTACAATGGACTGTTATACTGTCTCTCCACCCCCCCCCAGTACAATGGACTGTTATACTGTCTCTCCATCCCCCCCCAGTACAATGGACTGTTATACTGTCTCTCCATCCCCCCCAGTACAATGGACTGTTATACTGTCTCTCCATCCCCCCCCAGTACAATGGACTGTTATACTGTCTCTCCATCCCCCCCAGTACAATGGACTGTTATACTGTCTCTCCATCCCCCCCCAGTACAATGGACTGTTATACTGTCTCTCCATCCCCCCCCAGTACAATGGACTGTTATACTGTCTCTCCATCCCCCCCCAGTACAATGGACTGTTATACTGTCTCTCCATCCCCCCCAGTACAATGGACTGTTATACTGTCTCTCCATCCCCCCCCCCAGTACAATGGACTGTTATACTGTCTCTCCATCCCCCCCAGTACAATGGACTGTTATACTGTCTCTCCATCCCCCCCCAGTACAATGGACTGTTATACTGTCTCTCCATCCCCCCCCAGTACAATGGACTGTTATACTGTCTCTCCATCCCCCCCAGTACAATGGACTGTTATACTGTCTCTCCATCCCCCCCCAGTACAATGGACTGTTATACTGTCTCTCCATCCCCCCCAGTACAATGGACTGTTATACTGTCTCTCCATCCCCCCCAGTACAATGGACTGTTATACTGTCTCTCCATCCCCCCCAGTACAATGGACTGTTATACTGTCTCTCCATCCCCCCCAGTACAATGGACTGTTATACTGTCCCCCCCCCCCCAGTACAATGGACTGTTATACTGTCTCTCCACCCCCCCCAGTACAATGGACTGTTATACTGTCTCTCCACCCCCCCCCCCCCCCAGTACAATGGACTGTTATACTGTCTCTCCATCCCCCCCCAGTACAATGGACTGTTATACTGTCTCTCCACCCCCCCCAGTACAATAGACTGTTATACTGTCTCTCCATCCCCCCCCAGTACAATGGACTGTTATACTGTCTCTCCACCCCCCCCAGTACAATGGACTGTTATACTGTCTCTCCATCCCCCCCCAGTACAATGGACTGTTATACTGTCTCTCCATCCCCCCCCAGTACAATGGACTGTTATACTGTCTCTCCATCTCCCCCCAGTACAATGGACTGTTATACTGTCTCTCCATCCCCCCCAGTACAATGGACTGTTATACTGTCTCTCCATCCCCCCCCCCAGTACAATGGACTGTTATACTGTCTCTCCATCTCCCCCAGTACAATGGACTGTTATACTGTCTCTCCATCCCCCCCCAGTACAATGGACTGTTATACTGTCTCTCCATCCCCCCCCAGTACAATGGACTGTTATACTGTCTCTCCATCCCCCCCAGTACAATGGACTGTTATACTGTCTCTCCATCCCCCCCAGTACAATGGACTGTTATACTGTCTCTCCATCCCCCCCAGTACAATGGACTGTTATACTGTCTCTCCATCCCCCCCAGTACAATGGACTGTTATACTGTCTCTCCATCCCCCCCAGTACAATGGACTGTTATACTGTCTCTCCATCCCCCCCAGTACAATGGACTGTTATACTGTCCCCCCCCCCCCAGTACAATGGACTGTTATACTGTCTCTCCACCCCCCCCAGTACAATGGACTGTTATACTGTCTCTCCACCCCCCCCCCCCCCCCCAGTACAATGGACTGTTATACTGTCTCTCCATCCCCCCCCAGTACAATGGACTGTTATACTGTCTCTCCACCCCCCCCAGTACAATGGACTGTTATACTGTCTCTCCATCCCCCCCCAGTACAATGGACTGTTATACTGTCTCTCCACCCCCCCCAGTACAATGGACTGTTATACTGTCTCTCCATCCCCCCCCAGTACAATGGACTGTTATACTGTCTCTCCACCCCCCCCCCCCCCCCCCCCCCCCAGTACAATGGACTGTTATACTGTCTCTCCATCCCCCCCCAGTACAATGGACTGTTATACTGTCCCCCCCCCCAGTACAATGGACTGTTATACTGTCTCTCCACCCCCCCAGTACAATGGACTGTTATACTGTCTCTCCATCCCCCCCCAGTACAATGGACTGTTATACTGTCTCTCCATCCCCCCCCAGTACAATGGACTGTTATACTGTCCCTCCATCCCCCCCCCCCCCCCCCCAGTACAGTGGACTGCTATACTGTCCCTCCCCCCCCCAGTACAGTGGACTGCTATCCAGCTGTTACTCCAGATTAAGTCAGTAAAGCTCTGATGGATTCCAGAAGGCCTTCGGTCAGCTTGTTTTATAGCTTCTGTGTGACGTTTCCCCCCTCGGGACAGATCTAGGATCAGCTTCCTCTTCCCCCAGATTCTAACCTGAACCATTAGTGGGTAAAATGTCAAACTGACCCGAGATCAGAGTCTAGGGGTCAACTCGTGTTTTTTATGGCATTGTGGGATGTATCCATAAAGTTGACTTGAGAGATGTGCCATACACTCAATCGCCACTAGAGGGCAGCACCAACATGTAGAAACCCATTTGATAGGAAAACAAAGGTAAAAAACTAAGGAATTCATACTTACATTATTCATATGATGTCAGAGCTGCTAAATAATTTGTTCCCTATTAGTATGCGGAGAACAACGTGCTTTACGTGGTGAAACGATATCTCAGGCCGTAACCTCCAATGATTGGATCATTCCAAGAACTGACACACAAGGTTGAATAGACAGGATGTGGACATTAGCAGTTGATTATCCTCTAGTCCATATAAGAGTTGGTGACTGAATCAGCTGTTCATTGTGACAACCTTCAACGTTATCTCTCTCTCTCTCTCTCTCTCTCTCCCCGACACAGAGGACAGGGTTAATATCGCCAACCATGTTGATGAAGAAATTTTAAATATTCAATATGTTCTATATGAGGAGCGAGCGCTTTAGAGAAAGACTGATCTGGTTCTATTTTAACATTTGATGAGTGGTCACTTGGTCGGAGAGGATTAATATGGGCAAGATGATACAGGTCCATTTTTATATATTCGTCAGCTAGATTTGTGGCCAGGTACGGGTAAAACGGGCTTCGAGCTTGCTTCTCTTTAGCCTCTAATAAATCTAGAGCTGTTGAACTAGATCAATCTAATGTATTTATAAAGCTCTTTTTATATCAGTTGTCACAAAGTGTATAACTAACCCTGTCTAGACATCAAACAGTAGCAAGGAAAAACCTCCTGAGAAACCAGACTGAAGGACGAGGCCTATCCTCCTGGTAGAAATTTGGCATCTATCTGACCTCTCAGCTAAGAGCTGTCTGGTCCATAACACCAGTTTACTGGCATCTATCTGACCTCTCAGCTAAGAGCTGTCTGGTCCATAACACCAGTTTACTGGCATCTATCTGACCTCTCAGCTAAGAGCTGACTGGTACATAACACCAGTTTACTGGCATCTATCTGACCTCTCAGAGCTGACTGGTCCATAACACCAGTTTACTGGCAGCTATCTGACCTCTCAGCTAAGAGCTGACTGGTCCATAACACCAGTTTACTGGCATCTATCTGACCTCTCAGCTAAGAGCTGACTGGTCCATAACACCAGTTTACTGGCATCTATCTGACCTCTCAGCTAAGAGCTGACTGGTCCATAACACCAGTTTACTGGCATCTATCTGACCTCTCAGCTAAGAGCTGTCTGGTCCATAACACCAGTTTACTGGCATCTATCTGACCTCTCAGCTAAGAGCTGTCTGGTCCATAACACCAGCTTACTGGCATCTATCTGACCTCTCAGCTAAGAGCTGTCTGGTCCATAACACCAGTTTACTGGCAGCTATCTGACCTCTCAGCTAAGAGCTGTCTGGTCCAAAACACCAGCTTACTGGCATCTATCTGACCTCTCAGAGCTGACTGTTACATAACACCAGTGTGTGTGTGTGTGTGTTTGAGAGAGAGAGAGATCCTTGATGAATGTGTTCTAGGGCTATAGCATCTGCCTGTTAGCCCAGTATACCAGCCAGTCACACTGTCTAAAGTCCTGCTGTTAGCCCAGTAAACCAGCCAGCCACACTGTCTGAAGTCCTGCTGTTGGCTAGTATACCAGCCAGCCACACTGTCTGAAGTCCTGCTGTTAGCCCAGTATACCAGCCAGCCACACTGTCTGAAGTCCTGCTGTTAGCCAGTATACCAGCCAGCCACACTGTCTGAAGTCCTGCTGTTAGCTAGTATACCAGCCAGCCACACTGTCTGAAGTCCTGCTGTTAGCTAGTATACCAGCCAGCCACACTGTCTGAAGTCCTGCTGTTAGCCCAGTATACCACCCAGCCACACTGTCTGAAGTCCTGCTGTTAGTGTTGAATTTCAGCAGAGACTGGCTGCAATAAGAGGCTGCTTTCTGTCCTTTACGGCTGTTATTTTGGAATTGTGTGTCTAGCAGCTCAGCTATCCTACTGCCTGTGTTGCTGTTACCAGTGTGCTCTGAGGATATCCGTATGCAGTACCAAGCAGCGCCACAAGATGGCAGCTCAGCTATCCTACTGTGTTGCTGTTACCAGTGTGCTCTGAGGATATCCGCATGCAGTACCAAGCAGCGCCACAAGATGGCAGCTCAGCTATCCTACTGTGTTGCTGTTACCAGTGTGCTCTGAGGATATCCGCATGCAGTACCAAGCAGCGCCACAAGATGGCAGCTCAGCTATCCTACTGTGTTGCTGTTACCAGTGTGCTCTGAGGATATCCGCATGCAGTACCAAGCAGCGCCACAAGATGGCAGCTCAGCTATCCTACTGTGTTGCTGTTACCAGTGTGCTCTGAGGATATCCGTATGCAGTACCAAGCAGCGCCACAAGATGGCAGCTCAGCTATCCTACTGTGTTGCTGTTACCAGTGTGCTCTGAGGATATCCGTATGCAGTACCAAGCAGCGCCACAAGATGGCAGCTCAGCTATCCTACTGTGTTGCTGTTACCAGTGTGCTCTGAGGATACCCGTATGCAGTACCAAGCAGCGCCACAAGATGGCAGCTCAGCTATCCTACTGCCTGTGTTGCTGTTACCAGTGCGCTCTGAGGATATCCGTATGCAGTACCAAGCAGCGCCACAAGATGGCAGCTCCAGCTTAGATAAAGAATCATGTGGTGTTGACCACATTCAGCTCAACACTGCTGATCTGCGTTCAGTATAGATGATCACATTCAGCTCAACACTGCTGATCTGCGTTCAGTATAGATGATCACATTCAGCTCAACACTGCTGATCTGCGTTCAGTATAGATGATCATTGCTTATATTCATTGTGGAAGCAAAGACGACAGACTCTGAGGGGGAGAATCTCTTCATCTTTCTCTGTTTTTTGCGCTCTCCATTCTCGCTCTTTATCTCTCTCCACTCTCGTTTGTTCTTTCTCTCTCTCTCTCTCTCTCTCTCTCTCATTCTTTGTCTCTCTCCACTCTTTCTCTCTCTCCCCCTCCCTCTCTCTCTCTCTCTCCCCCTCTCCCTCTTGCTCTCTCTCTCTCCCCCCTCTCTCTCTCTCTCTCTCTCTCTCTCTCTCTCTCTCTCTCTCTCTCTCTCTCTCTCTCTCTCTCTCTCTCTCTCTCTATACAGAGTGATATTGTCCATCTCTATTTTAATACTGATAGCTCTATTCTTCGTCACGGTGGTATGTCTAACCTCTGACCCCTGTCCAAACCGTACAGGGACGTGACCAAAAAATGAATCCATCTCTCTACAGGGTTGTCATAACAACCAACCGTCATCCCATCAGACGTATCTCATTAACCCTCTTGTTACTGTAGCGTTGGTCTGTAGATCAACAACGTCCACTTCCTTTAATGATCAGATCAGGGTGGATGTTTCAGCTCGTAAATCTGCATTCAAAATGGCACTCTATCTATCTATAATCTATATCTCTATCTATAATCTATCTAACGTTTGACCAGAGTCCTATCTGATGCTGTCTGTCTCTTTCTGGTTTGGCTGTAAAAATGCTTCAGAATAACCCACGCCAAATGATTGTGTATCATGAATGACCCGTCACTAATACAACAGGGAATACACACCGTTTCTGAGTGGAGAAAATTGAACAGTCGTTACCTGAAAGCACTCTGGGTAAAAGTGATACTTTGTTTTAGAAAATGACTCACACAACAAACAAACAAAAAAAAACCATGGTGTTTATGACAGATTCCTGTCAACAATACAATAAGCACATCATGATAGCAGAGCTGTTACCTAACCAAGGTCGTGCCATTCTGATCCTCTGTGGACGCCAAACAGAGAAACTCTGTAACAAGTTGTCATTATGTAGAAATCTGAATCTTCACTACAGGAACCAGACATCTCTCCTCAAATAGGCCCTGGCTACAACCCATCTAGTGTTTCTCTGTCTACAACCCATCTAGTGTTTCCCTCTCTACAACCCATCTACTGTTTCTCTGTCTACAACCCATCTACTGTTTCTCTCTCTACGACCCATCTAGTGTTTCCCTCTCTACGACCCATCTAGTGTTTCCCTGTCTACAACCCATCTAGTGTTTCCCTGTCTACAACCCATCTAGTGTTTCCCTGTCTACAACCCATCTAGTGTTTCCCTGTCTACAACCCATCTAGTGTTTCCCTGTCTACAACCCATCTAGTGTTTCCCTGTCTACAACCCATCTAGTGTTTCCCTCTCTTCAACCCATCTAGTGTTTCCCTCTCTTCAACCCATCTAGTGTTTCCCTCTACAACCCATCTAGTGTTTCCCTCTACAACCCATCTAGTGTTTCCCTCTCTACAACCCATCTAGTGTTTCCCTCTCTACAACCCATCTAGTGTTTCCCTCTCTACAACCCATCTAGTGTTTCCCTCTACAACCCATCTAGTGTTTCCCTCTACAACCCATCTAGTGTTTCCCTGTCTACAACCCATCTAGTGTTTCTCTATCTACAACCCATCTAGTGTTTCCCTGTCTACAACCCATCTAGTGTTTCCCTGTCTACAACCCATCTAGTGTTTCCCTGTCTACAACCCATCTAGTGTTTCCCTGTCTACAACCTATCTAGTGTTTCCCTCTCTACAACCCATCTAGTGTTTCCCTGTCTACAACCCATCTAGTGTTTCTCTGTCTACAACCCATCTAGTGTTTCCCTGTCTACAACCCATCTAGTGTTTCCCTCTACAACCCATCTAGTGTTTCCCTGTCTACAACCCATCTAGTGTTTCCCTGTCTACAACCCATCTAGTGTTTCCCTCTACAACCCATCTAGTGTTTCCCTGTCTACAACCCATCTAGTGTTCCCTGTCTACAACCCATCTAGTGTTTCCCTGTCTACAACCCATCTAGTGTTTCCCTCTACAACCCATCTATTGTTTCCCTGTCTACAACCCATCTAGTGTTTCCCTCTACAACCCATCTAGTGTTTCCCTCTACAACCCATCTAGTGTTTCCCTCTACAACCCATCTAGTGTTTCCCTGTCTACAACCCATCTAGTGTTTCCCTCTACAACCCATCTAGTGTTTCCCTCTACAACCCATCTAGTGTTTCCCTCTACAACCCATCTAGTGTTTCCCTCTACAACCCATCTAGTGTTTCCCTCTACAACCCATCTAGTGTTTCCCTCTACAACCCATCACTATTTCCCTCTACAACCCATCTAGTGTTTCCCTGTCTACAACCCATCTAGTGTTTCCCTGTCTACAACCCATCTAGTGTTTCCCTGTCTACAACCCATCTAGTGTTTCCCTGTCTACAACCCATCTAGTGTTTCCCTGTCTACAACCCATCTAGTGTTTCCCTGTCTACAACCCATCTAGTGTTTCCCTGTCTACAACCCATCTAGTGTTTCCCTGTCTACAACCCATCTAGTGTTTCCCTCTCTTCAACCCATCTAGTGTTTCCCTCTCTTCAACCCATCTAGTGTTTCCCTCTACAACCCATCTAGTGTTTCCCTCTACAACCCATCTAGTGTTTCCCTCTCTACAACCCATCTAGTGTTTCCCTCTCTACAACCCATCTAGTGTTTCCCTCTCTACAACCCATCTAGTGTTTCCCTCTCTACAACCCATCTAGTGTTTCCCTCTACAACCCATCTAGTGTTTCCCTCTACAACCCATCTAGTGTTTCCCTGTCTACAACCCATCTAGTGTTTCTCTATCTACAACCCATCTAGTGTTTCCCTGTCTACAACCCATCTAGTGTTTCCCTGTCTACAACCCATCTAGTGTTTCCCTGTCTACAACCCATCTAGTGTTTCCCTGTCTACAACCCATCTAGTGTTTCCCTGTCTACAACCTATCTAGTGTTTCCCTCTCTACAACCCATCTAGTGTTTCCCTGTCTACAACCCATCTAGTGTTTCTCTGTCTACAACCCATCTAGTGTTTCCCTGTCTACAACCCATCTAGTGTTTCCCTCTACAACCCATCTAGTGTTTCCCTGTCTACAACCCATCTAGTGTTTCCCTGTCTACAACCCATCTAGTGTTTCCCTCTACAACCCATCTAGTGTTTCCCTGTCTACAACCCATCTAGTGTTTCCCTCTACAACCCATCTAGTGTTTCCCTGTCTACAACCCATCTAGTGTTTCCCTCTACAACCCATCTAGTGTTTCCCTCTACAACCCATCTAGTGTTTCCCTGTCTACAACCCATCTAGTGTTTCCCTCTACAACCCATCTAGTGTTTCCCTCTACAACCCATCTAGTGTTTCCCTCTACAACCCATCTAGTGTTTCCCTCTACAACCCATCTAGTGTTTCCCTCTACAACCCATCACTATTTCCCTCTACAACCCATCTAGTGTTTCCCTCTACAACCCATCTAGTGTTTCCCTGTCTACAACCCATCTAGTGTTTCCCTGTCTACAACCCATCTAGTGTTTCCCTGTCTACAACCCATCTAGTGTTTCCCTGTCTACAACCCATCTAGTGATTCCCTCTACAACCCATCTACTGTTTCCCTCTACAACCCATCTAGTGTTTCCCTGTCTACAACCCATCTAGTGTTTCCCTCTCTACAACCCATCTAGTGTTTCCCTCTACAACCCATCTAGTGTTTCCCTCTACAACCCATCTAGTGTTTCCCTGTCTACAACCCATCTAGTGTTTCCCTCTACAACCCATCTAGTGTTTCCCTCTCTACAACCCATCTAGTGTTTCCCTGTCTACAACCCATCTAGTGTTTCCCTGTCTATAACCCATCTAGTGTTTCCCTCTACAACCCATCTAGTGTTTCCCTCTACAACCCATCTAGTGTTTCCGTCTACAACCCATCTAGTGTTTCTGTCTACAACCCATCTAGTGTTTCCCTGTCTACAACCCATCTAGTGTTTCCCTCTACAACCCATCTAGTGTTTCCCTCTACAACCCATCTAGTGTTTCTCTGTCTACAACCCATCTAGTGTTTCCCTCTCTACAACCCATCTACTGTTTCTCTGTCTACAACCCATCTACTGTTTCTCTCTCTACGACCCATCTAGTGTTTCCCTCTCTACGACCCATCTAGTGTTTCCCTGTCTACAACCCATCTAGTGTTTCCCTGTCTACAACCCATCTAGTGTTTCCCTGTCTACAACCCATCTAGTGTTTCCCTGTCTACAACCCATCTAGTGTTTCCCTGTCTACAACCCATCTAGTGTTTCCCTGTCTACAACCCATCTAGTGTTTCCCTGTCTACAACCCATCTAGTGTTTCCCTCTCTTCAACCCATCTAGTGTTTCCCTCTCTTCAACCCATCTAGTGTTTCCCTCTACAACCCATCTAGTGTTTCCCTCTACAACCCATCTAGTGTTTCCCTCTCTACAACCCATCTAGTGTTTCCCTCTCTACAACCCATCTAGTGTTTCCCTCTCTACAACCCATCTAGTGTTTCCCTCTACAACCCATCTAGTGTTTCCCTCTACAACCCATCTAGTGTTTCCCTGTCTACAACCCATCTAGTGTTTCTCTATCTACAACCCATCTAGTGTTTCCCTGTCTACAACCCATCTAGTGTTTCCCTGTCTACAACCCATCTAGTGTTTCCCTGTCTACAACCCATCTAGTGTTTCCCTGTCTACAACCTATCTAGTGTTTCCCTCTCTACAACCCATCTAGTGTTTCCCTGTCTACAACCCATCTAGTGTTTCTCTGTCTACAACCCATCTAGTGTTTCCCTGTCTACAACCCATCTAGTGTTTCCCTCTACAACCCATCTAGTGTTTCCCTGTCTACAACCCATCTAGTGTTTCCCTGTCTACAACCCATCTAGTGTTTCCCTCTACAACCCATCTAGTGTTTCCCTGTCTACAACCCATCTAGTGTTCCCTGTCTACAACCCATCTAGTGTTTCCCTGTCTACAACCCATCTAGTGTTTCCCTCTACAACCCATCTATTGTTTCCCTGTCTACAACCCATCTAGTGTTTCCCTCTACAACCCATCTAGTGTTTCCCTCTACAACCCATCTAGTGTTTCCCTGTCTACAACCCATCTAGTGTTTCCCTCTACAACCCATCTAGTGTTTCCCTCTACAACCCATCTAGTGTTTCCCTCTACAACCCATCTAGTGTTTCCCTCTACAACCCATCTAGTGTTTTCCTCTACAACCCATCACTATTTCCCTCTACAACCCATCTAGTGTTTCCCTCTACAACCCATCTAGTGTTTCCCTGTCTACAACCCATCTAGTGTTTCCCTGTCTACAACCCATCTAGTGTTTCCCTGTCTACAACCCATCTAGTGTTTCCCTGTCTACAACCCATCTAGTGTTTCCCTGTCTACAACCCATCTAGTGTTTCCCTGTCTACAACCCATCTAGTGTTTCCCTGTCTACAACCCATCTAGTGTTTCCCTGTCTACAACCCATCTAGTGTTTCCCTCTCTTCAACCCATCTAGTGTTTCCCTCTCTTCAACCCATCTAGTGTTTCCCTCTACAACCCATCTAGTGTTTCCCTCTACAACCCATCTAGTGTTTCCCTCTCTACAACCCATCTAGTGTTTCCCTCTCTACAACCCATCTAGTGTTTCCCTCTCTACAACCCATCTAGTGTTTCCCTCTACAACCCATCTAGTGTTTCCCTCTACAACCCATCTAGTGTTTCCCTGTCTACAACCCATCTAGTGTTTCTCTATCTACAACCCATCTAGTGTTTCCCTGTCTACAACCCATCTAGTGTTTCCCTGTCTACAACCCATCTAGTGTTTCCCTGTCTACAACCCATCTAGTGTTTCCCTGTCTACAACCCATCTAGTGTTTCCCTGTCTACAACCTATCTAGTGTTTCCCTCTCTACAACCCATCTAGTGTTTCCCTGTCTACAACCCATCTAGTGTTTCTCTGTCTACAACCCATCTAGTGTTTCCCTGTCTACAACCCATCTAGTGTTTCCCTCTACAACCCATCTAGTGTTTCCCTGTCTACAACCCATCTAGTGTTTCCCTGTCTACAACCCATCTAGTGTTTCCCTGTCTACAACCCATCTAGTGTTTCCCTGTCTACAACCCATCTAGTGTTCCCTGTCTACAACCCATCTAGTGTTTCCCTGTCTACAACCCATCTATTGTTTCCCTCTACAACCCATCTAGTGTTTCCCTGTCTACAACCCATCTAGTGTTTCCCTCTACAACCCATCTAGTGTTTCCCTCTACAACCCATCTAGTGTTTCCCTGTCTACAACCCATCTAGTGTTTCCCTCTACAACCCATCTAGTGTTTCCCTCTACAACCCATCTAGTGTTTCCCTCTACAACCCATCTAGTGTTTCCCTCTACAACCCATCTAGTGTTTCCCTCTACAACCCATCACTATTTCCCTCTACAACCATCTAGTGTTTCCCTCTACAACCCATCTAGTGTTTCCCTGTCTACAACCCATCTAGTGTTTCCCTGTCTACAACCCATCTAGTGTTTCCCTGTCTACAACCCATCTAGTGTTTCCCTGTCTACAACCCATCTAGTGTTTCCCTGTCTACAACCCATCTAGTGTTTCCCTGTCTACAACCCATCTAGTGTTTCCCTCTACAACCCATCTAGTGTTTCCCTCTACAACCCATCTAGTGTTTCCCTGTCTACAACCCATCTAGTGTTTCCCTCTCTACAACCCATCTAGTGTTTCCCTCTACAACCCATCTAGTGTTTCCCTGTCTACAACCCATCTAGTGTTTCCCTGTCTACAACCCATCTAGTGTTTCCCTCTACAACCCATCTAGTGTTTCCCTCTCTACAACCCATCTAGTGTTTCCCTGTCTACAACCCATCTAGTGTTTCCCTGTCTATAACCCATCTAGTGTTTCCCTCTACAACCCATCTAGTGTTTCCCTCTACAACCCATCTAGTGTTTCTGTCTACAACCCATCTAGTGTTTCTGTCTACAACCCATCTAGTGTTTCCCTGTCTACAACCCATCTAGTGTTTCCCTCTACAACCCATCTAGTGTTTCCCTCTACAACCCATCTAGTGTTTCCCTCTCTACAACCCATCTAGTGTTTCCCTTTCTACAACCCATCTAGTGTTTCCCTCTACAACCCATCTAGTGTTTCCCTGTCTACAACCCATCTAGTGTTTCCCTCTACAACCCATCTAGTGTTTCCCTCTCTACAACCCATCTAGTGTTTCCCTGTCTACAACCCATCTAGTGTTTCCCTCTACAACCCATCTAGTGTTTCCCTGTCTACAACCCATCTAGTGTTTCCCTGTCTACAACCCATCTAGTGTTTCCCTCTACAACCCATCTAGTGTTTCCCTCTCTACAACCCATCTAGTGTTTCCCTCTACAACCCATCTAGTGTTTCCCTCTACAACCCATCTAGTGTTTCCCTGTCTACAACCCATCTAGTGTTTCCCTCTCTACAACCCATCTAGTGTTTCCCTGTCTACAACCCATCTAGTGTTTCCCTGTCTACAACCCATCTAGTGTTTCCCTCTACAACCCATCTAGTGTTTCCCTGTCTACAACCCATCTAGTGTTTCCCTGTCTACAACCCATCTAGTGTTTCCCTGTCTACAACCCATCTAGTGTTTCCCTGTCTACAACCCATCTAGTGTTTCCCTGTCTACAACCCATCTAGTGTTGCCCTGTCTACAACCCATCTAGTGTTTCCCTGTCTACAACCCATCTAGTGTTTCCCTCTACAACCCATCTAGTGTTTCCCTGTCTACAACCCATCTAGTGTTTCCCTGTCTACAACCCATCTAGTGTTTCCCTGTCTACAACCCATCTAGTGTTTCCCTGTCTACAACCCATCTAGTGTTTCCCTGTCTACAACCCATCTAGTGTTTCCCTGTCTACAACCCATCTAGTGTTTCCCTCTCTTCAACCCATCTAGTGTTTCCCTCTCTTCAACCCATCTAGTGTTTCCCTCTACAACCCATCTAGTGTTTCCCTCTACAACCCATCTAGTGTTTCCCTCTCTACAACCCATCTAGTGTTTCCCTCTCTACAACCCATCTAGTGTTTCCCTCTCTACAACCCATCTAGTGTTTCCCTCTCTACAACCCATCTAGTGTTTCCCTCTCTACAACCCATCTAGTGTTTCCCTCTACAACCCATCTAGTGTTTCCCTGTCTCCAACCCATCTAGTGTTTCTCTATCTACAACCCATCTAGTGTTTCCCTGTCTACAACCCATCTAGTGTTTCCCTGTCTACAACCCATCTAGTGTTTCCCTGTCTACAACCCATCTAGTGTTTCCCTCTCTACAACCCATCTAGTGTTTCCCTCTCTACAACCCATCTAGTGTTTCCCTGTCTACAACCCATCTAGTGTTTCTCTGTCTACAACCCATCTAGTGTTTCCCTGTCTACAACCAATCTAGTGTTTCCCTCTACAACCCATCTAGTGTTTCCCTGTCTACAACCCATCTAGTGTTTCCCTGTCTACAACCCATCTAGTGTTTCCCTCTACAACCCATCTAGTGTTTCCCTGTCTACAACCCATCTAGTGTTTCCCTGTCTACAACCCATCTAGTGTTCCCTGTCTACAACCCATCTAGTGTTTCCCTGTCTACAACCCATCTAGTGTTTCCCTCTACAACCCATCTATTGTTTCCCTGTCTACAACCCATCTAGTGTTTCCCTCTACAACCCATCTAGTGTTTCCCTCTACAACCCATCTAGTGTTTCCCTGTCTACAACCCATCTAGTGTTTCCCTCTACAACCCATCTAGTGTTTCCCTCTACAACCCATCTAGTGTTTCCCTCTACAACCCATCTAGTGTTTCCCTCTACAACCCATCTAGTGTTTCCCTCTACAACCCATCTAGTGTTTCCCTCTACAACCCATCACTATTTCCCTCTACAACCCATCTAGTGTTTCCCTCTACAACCCATCTAGTGTTTCCCTGTCTACAACCCATCTAGTGTTTCCCTGTCTACAACCCATCTAGTGTTTCCCTGTCTACAACCCATCTAGTGTTTCCCTGTCTACAACCCATCTAGTGTTTCCCTGTCTACAACCCATCTAGTGTTTCCCTGTCTACAACCCATCTAGTGTTTCCCTGTCTACAACCCATCTAGTGTTTCCCTGTCTACAACCCATCTAGTGTTTCCCTCTCTTCAACCCATCTAGTGTTTCCCTCTCTTCAACCCATCTAGTGTTTCCCTCTCTTCAACCCATCTAGTGTTTCCCTCTACAACCCATCTAGTGTTTCCCTCTACAACCCATCTAGTGTTTCCCTCTCTACAACCCATCTAGTGTTTCCCTCTCTACAACCCATCTAGTGTTTCCCTCTCTACAACCCATCTAGTGTTTCCCTCTACAACCCATCTAGTGTTTCCCTCTACAACCCATCTAGTGTTTCCCTGTCTACAACCCATCTAGTGTTTCCCTATCTACAACCCATCTAGTGTTTCCCTGTCTACAACCCATCTAGTGTTTCCCTGTCTACAACCCATCTAGTGTTTCCCTGTCTACAACCCATCTAGTGTTTCCCTGTCTACAACCTATCTAGTGTTTCCCTCTCTACAACCCATCTAGTGTTTCCCTGTCTACAACCCATCTAGTGTTTCCCTGTCTACAACCCATCTAGTGTTTCCCTGTCTACAACCCATCTAGTGTTTCCCTCTACAACCCATCTAGTGTTTCCCTGTCTACAACCCATCTAGTGTTTCCCTGTCTACAACCCATCTAGTGTTTCCCTCTACAACCCATCTAGTGTTTCCCTGTCTACAACCCATCTAGTGTTCCCTGTCTACAACCCATCTAGTGTTTCCCTGTCTACAACCCATCTAGTGTTTCCCTCTACAACCCATCTAGTGTTTCCCTGTCTACAACCCATCTAGTGTTTCCCTCTACAACCCATCTAGTGTTTCCCTCTACAACCCATCTAGTGTTTCCCTGTCTACAACCCATCTAGTGTTTCCCTCTACAACCCATCTAGTGTTTCCCTCTACAACCCATCTAGTGTTTCCCTCTACAACCCATCTAGTGTTTCCCTCTACAACCCATCTAGTGTTTCCCTCTACAACCCATCACTATTTCCCTCTACAACCCATCTAGTGTTTCCCTCTACAACCCATCTAGTGTTTCCCTGTCTACAACCCATCTAGTGTTTCCCTGTCTACAACCCATCTAGTGTTTCCCTGTCTACAACCCATCTAGTGTTTCCCTGTCTACAACCCATCTAGTGTTTCCCTGTCTACAACCCATCTAGTGTTTCCCTGTCTACAACCCATCTAGTGTTTCCCTGTCTACAACCCATCTAGTGTTTCCCTGTCTACAACCCATCTAGTGTTTCTCTCTACAACCCATCTAGTGTTTCCCTCTACAACCCATCTAGTGTTTCCCTCTACAACCCATCTAGTGTTTCCCTGTCTACAACCCATCTAGTGTTTCCCTCTACAACCCATCTAGTGTTTCCCTGTCTACAACCCATCTAGTGTTTCCCTCTACAACCCATCACTATTTCCCTCTACAACCCATTTAGTGTTTCCCTCTACAACCCATCTAGTGTTTCCCTCTACAACCCATCTAGTGTTTCCCTCTACAACCCATCTAGTGTTTCCCTGTCTACAACCCATCTAGTGTTTCCCTCTACAACCCATCTAGTGTTTCCCTCTACAACCCATCTAGTGTTTCCCTCTACAACCCATCTAGTGTTTCCCTCTACAACCCATCTAGTGTTTCCCTGTCTACAACCCATCTAGTGTTTCCCTCTACAACCCATCTAGTGTTTCCCTCTACAACCCATCTAGTGTTTCCCTCTCTACAACCCATCTAGTGTTTCCCTCTCTACAACCCATCTAGTGTTTCCCTCTACAACCCATCTAGTGTTTCCCTCTACAACCCATCTAGTGTTTCCCTGTCTACAACCCATCTAGTGTTGCCCTGTCTACAACCCATCTAGTGTTTCCCTCTCTACAACCCATCTAGTGTTTCCCTCTACAACCCATCTAGTGTTTCCCTGTCTACAACCCATCTAGTGTTGCCCTGTCTACAACCCATCTAGTGTTTCCCTCTCTACAACCCATCTAGTGTTTCTCTCTACAACCCATCTAGTGTTTCCCTCTCTACAACCCATCTAGTGTTTCCCTGTACTACCCATCTAGTGTTTCCCTGTCTACAACCCATCTAGTGTTTCCCTGTCTACAACCCATCTAGTGTTTCCCTCTACAACCCATCTAGTGTTTCCCTCTACAACCCATCTAGTGTTTCCCTGTCTACAACCCATCTAGTGTTTCCCTCTACAACCCATCTAGTGTTTCCCTGTCTATAACCCATCTAGTGTTTCCCTGTCTACAACCCATCTAGTGTTTCCCTGTCTACAACCCATCTAGTGTTTCCCTGTCTACAACCCATCTAGTGTTTCCCTCTCTACAACCCATCTAGTGTTTGGTAGTATGTGAATGGTAGTGTGTGAATGGTAGTGTGTGAATGGTAGTTTATGAGATGTTTAACAGAGTCCTAGAACACTGAAATAATCGTCCTGTACTGTGTTCCTGTTCAGTTCTCTTTCATGCTATCCCAGCATGCTTAGAGTGTGTTTGTCCCTGTGCCTGCACTATGACTACCTCCCGTTGACCCCATGCCCAGGTGACCTTTAGGAAGAGAGCTGTGGTGACGTTAGCCAGCTCTGGACCCACGCTGAGACACACTTTCATCAAACAGACCTAGACTGCACTGTGAATGCATCTCAAATGGCTGCCTAGTCCCTATGTGGTACACTGCGTTTAACCAGGGCCTGTAAGGCTCTAGGATCTTGTTCATAAGGTCTCTGGTCAAAAGTAGTGTACTATATGGGGAATGAAGTGTCATTTGGGACGTGTGTCACTTGAGTCCAGCTGTGCAACTACCATCAAGTAGCACCCTACACCCTCATAGCTACAACACGAAGAGATACCTGGACAACAGAGATGCTACAACATGAAGAGATACCTGGACAACAGAACACCCTCATAGCTACAACATGAAGAGATACCTGGACAACAGGACACCCTCATAGCTACAACATGAAGAGATACCTGGACAACAGAGATGCTACAACATGAAGAGATACCTGGACAACAGAGATGCTACAACATGAAGAGATACCTGGACAACAGAGATGCTACAACATGAAGAGATACCTGGACATACAGAACACCCTCATAGCTACAACATGAAGAGATACCTGGACATACAGAACACCCTCATAGCTACAACATGAAGAGATACCTGGACAACAGAGATGCTACAACACGAAGAGATACCTGGACCACAGAGATGCTACAACACGAAGAGATACCTGGACAACAGAGATGCTAAAACACGAAGAGATACCTGACCCTCAGACACAAAACACAGTTTGACCCTATTACTTGTCAATTTGTTGTGACAGGAATATTCTTTCAAACGGCAATGTTAGTAATGGACATTACACGGTGATTTAATGATGAATTACTCTTATGCAACACAATTTGGACACTTACTCAGCAAGTAATTCATCTCTTTAAATCTCTGGTACAACATACCGACAACATTAACTAGTCAGAAACACAAACTGAAGTATCATCTGGACAAAGGAGGTTGGAGGTTTGTAGGGCTGAGGTAAAAACATGATGTACGCATGGAAACAGATGGAGTATATCATCTCTGTTGGGCTGGACGTACATCTTAGTGCAAAGTGGAAGGAGTATATCGTCTCTGGGCTGGACGTACGTCTTAGTGCAAAGTGGATGGAGTATATAATCTCTGTTGAGCTGGATGTACGTCTTAGTGCAAAGTGGATGGAGTATATAATCTCTGTTGGGCTGGACGTACGTCTTAGTGCAAAGTGGATGGAGTATATAATCTCTGTTGGGCTGGACGTACGTCTTAGTGCAAAGTGGATGGAGTATATAATCTCTGTTGGGCTGGACGTACGTCTTAGTGCAAAGTGGATGGAGTATATCATCTCTGTTGGGCTGGATGTACGTCTTAGTGCAAAGTGGATGGAGTACATCATCTCTGTTGGGCTGGATGTACGTCTTAGTGCAAAGTGGGTGGAGTATATATTCTCTGTTGGGCTGGACGTACGTCTTAGTGCAAAGTGGATGGAGGATATTATCTCTGTTGGGCTGGACGTACGTCTTAGTGCAAAGTGGATGGAGTATATAATCTCTGTTGGGCTGGGCGTACGTCTTAGTGCGAAGTGGATGGAGTAAATCATCTCTGTTGTGCTGGATGTACGTTTTAGTGCAAAGTGGATGGAGTACATCATCTCTGTTGAGCTGGACGTACGTTTTAGTGCAAAGTGGACTCCAACAGGCAGCCATTAGGTGACTCACTGTAAAGCAGACCACAACAAACAGCCATTAGGTGACTCACTGTAAAGCAGACCACAACAGGCAGCCATTAGGTGACTCACTGTAAAGTAGACCACAACAGGCAGCCATTAGGTGACTCACTGTAAAGCAGACCACAACAGGCCACCATTAGGTGACTCACTGTAACGCAAACCACAACAGACAGCCATTAGGTGACTCACTGTAAAGCAGACCACAACAGGCAGGCAGACCATAAACCTAGTGTCGATAATCAAACACTCAGGGCTCGAATCAATCAGATCCGCTTTCAGCCAACATCCTCACAGTGGTTGTTTTGGGTGGTATCGGAGGTGAACTGCATTAGAGCTGTCCGATCCACAAGTGGCTCCCATCATTATACCTGAAAAGGACCTTGCCATTCGTTGCACAGTCACAATAACAGAATCCAGACTTTTTTTTCCCACAGTAAATTGTGAGGTAAACCACAGCTCCATTAAGGTTGATAGAAATCCTCATTATTTTTTGTTGAATGATGATTTTTCAATTTGAGCATGATTTATGTTTATATACTCTACACTTTCTCCTTCTGAGCTTCGTGACAATGATCAAGAACAGCCTGCTCGCCGGTTTGACAGCTCATACGCAGTTCCACCGTGTCACGTCCTGACCTTAGGTCCTTTTGTATGTCTCTATTTTGGTTTGGTCAGGGCGTGAGTTGGGGTGGGCATTCTATGTTGTTGTTCTATGTTTTGTTCTATGTTTTGTATTTCTATGTGTTGTTCTATGTTTTGTATTTCTATGTGTTCTATGTTTTGTATTTCTATGCGTTGTTCTATGTTTTGTATTTCTATGTGTTGTTCTATGTTTTGTATTTCTATGTGTTCTATGTTTTTGTATTTCTATGTGTTGTTCTATGTTTTGTATTTCTATGTGTTGTTCTTTGTATTTCTATGTGTTGTTCTATGTTTTTGTATTTCTATGTGTTGTTCTATGTTTTTGTATTTCTATGTGTTGTTCTATGTTTTTGTATTTCTATGCGTTGTTCTATGTTTTGTATTTCTATGCGTTGTTCTATGTTTTGTATTTCTATGTGTTGTTCTATGTTTTGTATTTCTATGTGTTGTTCTATGTTTTGTATTTCTATGTGTTCTATGTTTTTGTATTTCTATGTGTTGTTCTATGTTTTTGTATTTCTATGTGTTGTTCTATGTTTTTGTATTTCTATGCGTTGTTCTATGTTTTGTATTTCTATGCGTTGTTCTATGTTTTGTATTTCTATGCGTTGTTCTATGTTTTGTATTTCTATGTGTTGTTCTATGTTTTTGTATTTCTATGTGTTGTTCTATGTTTTGTATTTCTATGTGTTTAGGCCGGGTATGGTTCCCAATCAGAGGCAGCTGTTTATCGTTGTCTCTGATTGAGAACCATACTTAGGCAGCCTGTTTTCCCACTATGATTTGTGGGTAGTTATTTTCTGTTTAGTGTTTTTGTTGCACCTTTACAGAACTTGTTCGTTTTGTCGGTTTTGTTGTTTTTTGTTCCAGTATTCATCTTTATTAAAATGATTATGAGTACGAACCACGCTGCTCTTTGGTCCTCATCTCCTTCTCCCGACGACAATCGTTACACACCTCCAACACCACGAACACAACAGCTACGCTGGTGTCTGCATATCGCCCGGGTAACGCTTGCTCTGATTGAATCTGGGTCAAAGTGGCATTAGGTTCCTGTCAGAGCCGGGAGAATAAGGACAAAGAGATGTGTCTCTTGACACCTTGAGGTGATTTATCGTCTACAATAAATATCCATATGAACTGGCCTGGAATACACACCAAATATTCAGTTATGTTGCCCCTCAGTGAATCAGACTGCAGATGAGTCATATGACCGGTAATGTTATGTTGCCCCTCACTGAATCAGACTGCAGATGAGTCATATGACCGGTAATGTTATGTTGCCCCTCACTGAATCAGACTGCAGATGAGTCGTGACCGGTAATGTTATGTTGCCCCTGACTGAATCAGACTGCAGATGAGTCATGTGACCGGTAATGTTATGTTGGCCCTGACTGAATCAGTAAAACACATATTCCCATAGAATGGTATGAAGATACATTTGAAGTCGGAAGTTTACATACACCTTAGCCAAATACATTTAAATTCAGGATTTCACAATTCCCTGTCTTTGGTCAGTTAGGATCACCACTTTATTTTAAGAATGTGAAATGTCAGAATAATTGTAGAGAGAATGATTTCTTTCAGCTTTTATTTCTTTTATCACATTCCCAGTGGGTCAGAAGTGTACATACACTCAATTAGTATTTGGTAGCATTGCCTTTAAATTGTTTAACTTGGATCAAACGTTTCGGGTAGCTTTCCACAAGCTTCCCACAATGAGTTGGGTGAATTTTGGCCCATTCCTCCTGACAGAGCTGGTGTAAGTGAGTCAGGTTTGTAGGCCTCCTTGCTCACACATGCTTTTTCAGTTCTGCCCACACATTATCTATAGGATGGAGGTCAGGGCTTTGTGATGGCCACTCCAATACCTTGACTTTGTTGTCCTTAAGCCATTTTGCCACAACTTTGGAAGTATGCTTGGGGTCATTGTCCATTTGGAAGACCCATTTGCGACCAAGCTTTAACTTCCTGACTGATGTCTTGAGATGTTGCTTCAATATATCCACATAATTTTCCTGCCTCGTGATGCCATCTTTTTTGTGAAGTGCACCAGTCCCTCCTGCAGCAAAGCACCCCCACAACATGATGCTGCCACCCTCGTGCTTCACGGTTGGGATGGTTTTCTTCGGCTCGCAAGCCTCCCCCTTTACCTCCAAACATAACAACGGTCATTATGGCCAAACAGTTCTATTTTTGTTTCATCAGACCAGAGGACATTTCTCCAAAAAGTACTATCTTTGTAGTTGCAAACCGTAGTCTGGCTTTTTTATGGCAGTTTTGGAGCAGTGGCTTCTTCCTTGCTGAGCGGCCTTTCAGGTTATGTCGATATAGGACTAATTTTACTGTGAATATAGATACTTTTGTACCTGTTTCCCCCAGCATCTTCACAAGGTACTTTGCTAATGTTCTGGGATTGATTTGCACTTTTCGCAAAACTGTCAAAATATTGTCTGTGAGTATAACAGAACTGATATTGCAGGCGAAAACCTGAGGAAAATCCAACCAGGAAGTGCCTAAGAGAAACGAATCTCCCTGTTCCATTGCGTGCATATCCTCCATTTAAAGGGATATCAACCAGATTCATTTTCCTATGGCTTCCACATGGTATGAACAGTCTTTAAACAATAGTTTCAGGCTTTTATTTTGAAAAATTAGTGAGAAAGAAAACATCGCGTCATTGTATGGCTGGGTGCCAGCAGCGTTTTGCATGCGCCAACAGAGTGGAGCAGACATTTATTCTCTCTCTCTCCTAATGAAGAAGCTACAGTCCGGTTGAAATATAATCGATTATATATTGTAAAAACAACCTGAGGATTGATTATAAAAAGCGTTTGATATGTTTCTACGAACTTCACGGATACTATTTGGAGTTTTCGTCTGCCCCGTCGTGACCTCTCGAGCCTGTGGATTTCTGAACATAACGCGCCAACGAAATGGAGGTATTTTGGATATAAAAAAATCTTTATGGAACAAAAGGAACATTTATTGTGTAACTGGGAGTCTCGTGAGTGCGAACATCCGAAGATCATCAAAGGTAAGCGATTCATTTTTATTGCTTTTCTGACTTTCGTGACCAATCTACTTTGCTGCTAGCTGTGTGTAATGTTTTGTCTGCTGAGAGAGATGTCCTTACATAAACGCTTGGTATGCTTTCGCCGAAAAGCTTTTAATGAAATCTGACACGCCAGGTGGATTAACAACAAGCTACGCTGTGTGTTGCTATATTGCACTTGTGATTTCATGAAAATTTAAATATTTTTAGTAATTTAATTTGAATTTGGCGCTCTGCAATTCAGGGGATGTTGACGAAAATGATCCCGCTAAAGGGATGGGTGCAGCAAGAAGTTTTTTACAATAGTTGGAACAATGACTTGTGTCGTTGCACAAAGTAGATGTCCTAACCGACTTGCCAAAACTATAGTTTGTCAACAAGAAATGTGTGGAGTGGTTGAAAAAACGAGTTTTAACGACTCCAACCTAAGTGTATGTAAACTTCCCACTTCAACTGTATGTCTAATATCTAATCCTGACATGAACTTTTATCTGCAGTAAGTGTATGTTACACTGGCCTGAATACCGGAGCTGGAGCACACAGACTGAGTGGAGGCCCCGCTGGGGGCCAATGGATCCTGGTCAAACGTCGTATTAACAGACTGTACTATGTCTCTGAGTGGGGGTTTAACCTGCCATAGAAACTCATCTTTTACCTCCTAAAGAACAGTCCAGTCTGAACACTACTGGACAGTGTTTATCTCCTAAAGAACAGTCCAGTCTGAACACTACTGGACAGTGTTTACCTCCTAAAGAACAGTCCAGTCTGAACACTACTGGACAGTGTTTACCTTCTAAAGAACAGTCCAGTCTGAACACTACTGGACAGTGTTTACCTTCTAAAGAACAGTCCAGTCTGAACACTCCTGGACAGTGCCAGATTATATCTGTCATAGAGGTTATAACTACTGCCCCTCTCTATATTTCCATGTCATAGAGGTTATAACTACTGATCCTCTCTGTATTTCCATGTCATAGAGGTTATAACTACTGCCTCTATATTTCCATGTCATAGAGGTTATAACTACTGTCCCTCTCTGTAGTTCCATGTCATAGAGGTTATAACTACTGCCCCTCTCTGTAGTTCCATGTCATAGAGGTTATAACTACTGCCTCTATATTTCCATGTCATAGAGGTTATAACTACTGCCCCTCTCTATATTTCCATGTCATAGAGGTTATAACTACTGTCCCTCTCTGTAGTTCCATGTCATAGAGGTTATAACTACTGCCTCTATATTTCCATGTCATAGAGGTTATAACTACTGCCTCTATATTTCCATGTCATAGAGGTTATAACTACTGCCCCTCTCTATAGTTCCATATCATAGAGGTTATAACTACTGCCCCTCTCTGTAGTTCCATATCATAGAGGTTATAACTACTGCCCCTCTCTATATGAGCGATGCCTGGCCTGCTGCAAACCTCTAGAGTTGCATTAGTTGTCCATGTAGTGTAAATGTAGGTCTACGGTAATCCTATAGGTGGGGTAACATAGTGTTGTTGCTTGCACTGGAGACACAGGTTAGTTAGCCTTGGGTTAGATTTACTCATGTAGTGTTAATAGTAGACATTGGTGTCTGACAACTCTGTCAACAAACAGCACCCAACCTGCTTTTCTGAAGGCCTTCTCTCTCTTTCTGTCCTATTTCCACACTGATAGTATTCTCTACCTGTCCGTTCAACCACTGAATGGGAGCCATTTTCTCTGTAGATGAAAAGCCTTCTGGGAAGAAGAGGCTGAGAGAGAAGAGAGGGAGAAGAGATCAGAGAGAACAACTGCATGATCAAAATAAAGGCTTGACATTTCATCGTTTCAGTGTTTTCAAGTGGCTCTCTGCTATTAGAACTGGGCTGGTCGTGAACCGCAGTGCTGCATTGGTGTCACAGCCGGGGCTGGTGTCTGTGTGGTCTCCTGGTGTCTGTGTGGTCTCCTGGTGTCTGTGTGGTCTCCTGGTGTCTGTGTGGTCTCCTGGTGTCTGTGTGGTCTCCTGGTGTCTGTGTGGTCTCCTGGTGTCTGTGTGGTCTCCTGGTGTCTGTATGGTCTCCTGGTGTCTGTGTGGTCTCCTGGTGTCTGTGTGGTCTCCTGGTGTCTGTGTGGTCTCCTGGTGTCTGTGTGGTCTCCTAGTGTCTGTGTGGTCTCTAGTGTCTGTGTGGTCTCCTGGTGTCTGTGTGGTCTCCTGGTGTCTGTGTGGTCTCCTGGTGTCTGTATGGTCTCCTGGTGTCTGTGTGGTCTCCTGGTGTCTGTGTGGTCTCCTGGTGTCTGTGTGGTCTCCTGGTGTCTGTGTGGTCTCCTGGTGTCTGTGTGGTCTCCTGGTGTCTGTGTGGTCTCCTGGTGTCTGTGTGGTCTCCTGGTGTCTGTGTGGTCTCCTGGTGTCTGTGTGGTCTCCTGGTGTCTGTGTGGTCTCCTGGTGTCTGTATGGTCTCCTGGTGTCTGTGTGGTCTCCTGGTGTCTATGTGGTCTCCTGGTGTCTGTGTGGTCTCCTGGTGTCTGTATGGTCTCCTGGTGTCTGTGTGGTCTCCTGGTGTCTGTGTGGTCTCCTGGTGTCTGTGTGGTCTCCTGGTGTCTGTATGGTCTCCTGGTGTCTGTGTGGTCTCCTGGTGTCTATGTGGTCTCCTGGTGTCTGTGTGGTCTGGTGTCTGTGTGGTCCTGGTGTCTGTATGGTCTCCTGGTGTCTGTGTGGTCTCCTGGTGTCTGTATGGTCTCCTGGTGTCTGTGTGGTCTCCTGGTGTCTATGTGGTCTCCTGGTGTCTGTATGGTCTCCTGGTGTCTGTGTGGTCTCCTGGTGTCTGTGTGGTCTCCTGGTGTCTGTGTGGTCTCCTAGTGTCTGTGTGGTCTCCTAGTGTCTGTGTGGTCTCCTAGTGTCTGTGTGGTCTCCTGGTGTCTATGTGGTCTCCTGGTGTCTGTGTGGTCTCCTGGTGTCTGTGTGGTCTCCTGGTGTCTATGTGGTCTCCTGGTGTCTGTGTGGTCTCCTGGTGCCTGTGTGGTCTCCTGGTGTCTGTGTGGTCTCCTGGTGTCTGTGTGGTCTCCTGGTGTCTGTGTGGTCTCCTGGTGTCTGTGTGGTCTCCTGGTGTCTATGTGGTCTCCTGGTGTCTGTGTGGTCTCCTGGTGTCTGTGTGGTCTCCTGGTGTCTATGTGGTCTCCTGGTGTCTGTGTGGTCTCCTGGTGTCTATGTGGTCTCCTGGTGTCTGTATGGTCTCCTGGTGTCTGTGTGGTCTCCTGGTGTCTGTGTGGTCTCCTGGTGTCTGTGTGGTCTCCTGGTGTCTATGTGGTCTCCTGGTGTCTGTGTGGTCTCCTGGTGCCTGTGTGGTCTCCTGGTGCCTGTGTGGTCTCCTGGTGTCTGTGTGGTCTCCTGGTGTCTGTGTGGTCTCCTGGTGTCTGTGTGGTCTCCTGGTGTCTGTATGGTTTCTGGTGTCTGTGTGGTCTCCTGGTGTCTATGTGGTCTCCTGGTGTCTGTGTGGTCTCCTGGTGTCTATGTGGTCTCCTGGTGTCTGTGTGGTCTCCTGGTGTCTGTATGGTCTCCTGGTGTCTATGTGGTCTCCTGGTGTCTATGTGGTCTCCTGGTGTCTGTGTGTGTATATATATATATATATCACCATTGAACTTCCTCACTAAAGCCCTCCCTGAGATAACGCTACAAAAGCGTGAGTGAAAATGTCAGTGTGACTGCACCTCCGTCCATCCTGTTTATAGAGTGTTTAATCTGAAAGAACGCTGTCGTTCCGATAGCGATATTTACGCTTGTGAGCCGGGTGCCAAGAACAGATGGCTTCTGTCAAAGCAATGTAATAATATACTGGACAGTGAAAGAGATAGGAGGCTGATTTACTGTATTCTCCTGAGTGTTAGAGATATGACTCTTCCTCTTTAAGACTAACAGTAATGCCATGTATGGGGGGGGGGGGGGGGGGGGGGTGTTGTTCCTGAGTGTTGCTACGGGATACGCCGGTCCAGATCATTCATTGGACGATGGAAGTAGAGGAAACTAGTGTTCCCGAGCGTGTTGCCTTTCTAAACAAAGGGTTTTACGTCTCAAATTTGCAACCTACCGTATTCCCTTTGTAGTGCACTACTTTTGACCAGGGGCCCATAGAGATCGGGTCAAATGTAGTGCACTACAAAGAGAATAGGGTGCCATTTGGGACACCTCCAAGGTTTAGGCTGTGATTACCTCTCTTTTAATAACCAAAACTATTTTTTCATGAATTAGAGACCGACCTACAGGTAACTGCCAACATCAAGTACACCCTTTGAGTAAATGAGGGATACAAAGTATATTGAAATCAGGTTCTTCCACACAGGTGTGACTCCAGAGTTTATGAAGTCATTTTACGTCCCATCATGCATAGGGTCATGTATCAAAATGCCCAGTAAGCCTGTTATTTGGACTAGCATGGGTAGAAGAAGAGATCTCAGAGGAGAGTCGGGGGGTTTAAAGGGTGTCTGCTGTCCTACATTATCAGGAGCCCAAGTCCTTTCACCTGAATGGCCTCTACAGGGTCAAATGGATTAAGATAGGTGGCACAGAGAAAATATTGATCTGCCTTAAAACCTCTTGTTTTGGCACCTTTAACTTAACTCACTGGGGTTAAATGGATTTAGAGAGTTAGGTGTGACACAGAGGCATGTAGGTCTCCATCTAGCCTCTTCGCTTGGATCAGACATTTTGTCTTTGTTTCTCTTCCCAATTCCAGTTTAAAATTTTGCCAGCTTGTCTCGCATCTCTCATTAGAACTGATCATGGCAAGTAGGTCTGTGGTGGGGGCTATTTCTGTGGACATGGCTGACCTATCACTCTGACCCATCACTCTGACCTATCATTCTGACCTATCATTCTGACCCATCATTCTGACCCATCATTCTGACCCATCATACTGACCCATCATACTGACCCATCATACTGACCTATCATTCTGACCTATCATTCTGACCTATCACTCGGACCTATCATTCTGACCTATCATTCTGACCTATCACTCTGACCCGTCACTCTGACCCATCATAGTGACCCATCATTCTGACCTATCATTCTGACCATCATACTGACCCATCATACTGACCCATCATAGTGACCCATCATTCTGACCTATCATACTGACCCATCATAGTGACCCATCATTCTGACCCATCATTCTGACCCATCATAGTGACCCATCATTCTGACTCATCATTCTGACCCATCATACTGACCCATCATAGTGACCCATCACAGTGACCCATCACACTGACCCATCACAGTGACCTGTCATAGTGACCCATCATACTGACCCATCATAGTGACCCATCATTCTGACCTATCATACTGACCCATCATAGTGACCCATCATTCTGACCCATCATTCTGACCCATCATTCTGACTCATCATTCTGACCCATCATTCTGACCCATCATACTGACCATCATAGTGACCCATCACACTGACCCATCATAGTGACCTGTCATAGTGACCCATCATACTGACCCATCATAGTGACCCATCATTCTGACCTATCATTCTGACCATCATACTGACCCATCATAGTGACCCATTATTCTGACCCATCATAGTGACCCATCATAGTGACCATCATAGTGACCCATCATTCTGACCCATCATAGTGACCCATCACTCTGACCCATCATACTGACGCATCACATTGACCCATCACTCTGACCCATCATACTGACGCATCACACTGACGCATCATTCTGAGCCATCACACTAACCCATCATACTGGCGCATCATTCTGAGCCATCACACTGACCCATCATAGTGACCCATCACAGTGACCCATCATTCTAACCCATCATACTTTATCCTCCCCTGATGTTGGGTCAGACCGTCCTCATACAGAACTCATCAATAGAAACTTTGGGTCAGTCAACACTAAGAGATATGAAGTTGCTGGGAAGCTCAACGGCAGACCCTTTCATTAGTTTATTGATAGAGTATTACATCATCGTCATGGTGACAGGCCAACTCCAGCTCTGATCGGAGGGAGGGAGGGAGGGAGGGAGGGAAGGGGGGAGTGAGTAAGGGGGAGGGAGGGAGATCAGAAGGAAATGGAACAGAATCATTCAGGCATATCAGCCACCATCCGAGATAAGAAAAACACAACTCTCTCTCCTTTTTCTGTCTCTATCGCTCTCTGTCTCTCGGCCTCCAGGTCGGCGCTGTCTCTCGGCCTCCAGGTCGGCGCTGTCTCTCGGCCTCCAGGCCGGCGCTGTCTCTCGGCCTCCAGGCCGGCGCTGTCTCTCGGCCTCCAGGCCGGCGCTGTCTCTCGGGGCGCTCTCTCTCGGCCTCCAGGCCGGTGCTGTCTCTCAGCCTCCAGGCCCACAACATAGTGTCAGAGAGGTTTAATAACATGCTGGTCAAACAACATAGTGTCAGAGAGGTTTAATAACATGCTGGTCCAACAACAGTGTCAGAGAGGTTTAATAACATGCTGGTCCAACAACACAGTGTCAGAGAGGTTTAATAACATGCTGGTCCAACAACAGTGTCAGAGGGGTTTAATAACATGCTGGTCCAACAACACAGTGTCAGAGAGGTTTAATAACATGCTGTTCCAACAACACAGTGTCAGAGAGGTTTAATAACATGCTGGTCCAACAACACAGTGTCAGAGAGGTTTAATAACATGCTGGTCCAACAACAGTGTCAGAGAGGTTTAATAACATGCTGGTCCAACAACAGTGTCAGAGAGGTTTAATAACATGCTGGTCCAACAACAGTGTCAGAGGGGTTTAATAACATGCTGGTCCAACAACAGTGTCAGAGAGGTTTAATAACATGCTGGTCCAACAACACAGTGTCAGAGAGGTTTAATAACATGCTGGTCCAACAACAGTGTCAGAGGGGTTTAATAACATGCTGGTCCAACAACACAGTGTCAGAGAGGTTTAATAACATGCTGGTCCAACAACACAGTGTTAGAGAGGTTTAATAACATGCTGGTCCAACAACACAGTGTCAGAGAGGTTTAATAACATGCTGGTCCAACAACACAGTGTTAGAGAGGTTTAATAACATGCTGGTCCAACAACACAGTGTCAGAGAGGTTTAATAACATGCTGGTCCAACAACACAGTGTCAGAGAGGTTTAATAACATGCTGGTTAGACAACAGTGTCAGAGAGGTTTAATAACATGCTGGTCCAACAACACAGTGTCAGAGAGGTTTAATAACATGCTGGTCCAACAACAGTGTCAGAGGGGTTTAATAACATGCTGGTCCAACAACACAGTGTCAGAGAGGTTTAATAACATGCTGGTCCAACAACACAGTGTTAGAGAGGTTTAATAACATGCTGGTCCAACAACACAGTGTCAGAGAGGTTTAATAACATGCTGGTCCAACAACACAGTGTTAGAGAGGTTTAATAACATGCTGGTCCAACAACACAGTGTCAGAGAGGTTTAATAACATGCTGGTCCAACAACACAGTGTTAGAGAGGTTTAATAACATGCTGGTCCAACAACACAGTGTCAGAGAGGTTTAATAACATGCTGGTCCAACAACACAGTGTCAGAGAGGTTTAATAACATGCTGGTTAGACAACAGTGTCAGAGAGGTTTAATAACATGCTGGTCCAACAACACAGTGTCAGAGAGGTTTAATAACATGCTGGTCCAACAACACAGTGTTAGAGAGGTTTAATAACATGCTGGTCCAACAACACAGTGTCAGAGAGGTTTAATAACATGCTGGTCCAACAACACAGTGTTAGAGAGGTTTAATAACATGCTGGTCCAACAACACAGTGTCAGAGAGGTTTAATAACATGCTGGTCCAACAACACAGTGTTAGAGAGGTTTAATAACATGCTGGTCCAACAACACAGTGTTAGAGAGGTTTAATAACATGCTGGTCCAACAACAATTATGCCAACTGTACTGTACCATCAAGTCCTTTTATGATGTTCCCAGGTTACAGCTTGTTGGGTTAAGTTAAAATAATAGTTGTTTACGATCAATGGAGAGAGAATCAGATTGTTATATTGACTAGATAACAATCACCATGGTAAACAGAGCGAGATAATCAGATTGCTCTGTTTGGCCTTACCTTACGTGCCTCTGAAAAACAAGAACATTTCTGTGATAGTGTCTCAGCAGGAGCATTGTTTTTCAGAGTGAATCTAGTTTCAGCTCCCTGTCACCACTCTGACACCGCTAGACTCCCTGTCACCACTCTGACACCGCTAGACTCCCTGTCACCACTCTGACACCGCTAGACTCCCTGTCACCACTCTGACACCGCTAGACTCCCTGTCACCACTCTGACACCGCTAGACTCCCTATCACCACTCTGACACCACTAGACTCCCTGACACCACTCTGACACCACTAGACTCTTTGTCACCACTAGAGCCCCTGTCACTACTCTGACACCGCTAGACTCCCTGTCACCACTGGACACCCTGTCACCATTCTGACACCACTCTGACACCGCTAGACTCCCTGACACCACTAGACTCCCTGTCACCACTCTGACACCACTAGACCCCGTCACCACTAGACTCCCTGTCACCACTAGAGCCCCTGTCACCACTCTGACACCGCTAGACTCCCTGTCACCACTAGACACCCTGTCACCATTCTGACACCACTCTGACACCACTAGACTCCCTGTCACCAGTCTGACACCACTAGACTCCCTGTCACCACTCTGACACCGCTAGATACCCTGTCACCACGCTGACACCACTAGACTCCCTGTCACCACTAGACTCCCTGTCACCACTAGACTCAATGTCACCACTCTGACACCGCTAGACTCCCTGTCACCACTCTGACACCACTAGACTCCCTGTCACCACTCTGACACTGCTTGGTTCCCTGTCAAGTCAGATCCTCTAATGTAGAGATGGCAGCCATAGTTCAGGAGGGTCTGCCTCACAATACTGTTGTGGAAACTGGACTTTACCATAGCCTCATTTTATCTAGTTATTGTCATTTTCTCCCCTCTTTCACTCCTCTCTCTGTCTCTCTTGCTCTCTCTCCTCCCTCTCTCTTCCCTCTTCATCTCTCTCTCTCTCTCTTCCCTCTTCATGTCTCTCTCTCTCCTCCCTCTCTCCTCCCTCTCTCTGTCTTTCCCTCTCTCTCTCTCTGTGTCTCTCTCTCTCTCTGTCTTTCTCTCTCTCTCTCTCTGTCTTTCTCTCTCTCTGTCTCTCTCTCTCTCTCTGTCTTTCTCTCTCTCTGTCTCTCTCTCTCTCTGTGTCTCTCTCTCTCTCTCTCTCCTCCCCCCCCCCTGCCGTTTTATTTTTATGACTTACCTTGCTTGCCTCTAGAAAAGTGCCTGAAACAAGCCTGTTCTGCTGATAAGCAAACAATCCAGAGTATGTACAGCGAGCCAGCTTCCTTTCCCACTTTTACCTCAGTTGATAAGATATAACTTATAAGTTCTGTAAAATATGTCAAGTGTTCGCCTGATGTCATGTCTGGAGCAGATGTACACTTTTGTGCCAATTTTTGTCAGATGTTTTCCTTCCTAATATCAGAGCTCTAACAGTGTCAATGAAAGGTTTCTTTATTATAAAAGTATACTATATATACAAAAGTATGTGGACACCCCTTCAATTTAGTGGATTTGGCTATTTCAGTCACACCCGTTGCATAAAATCGAGGACACCGCCATGCAATCTCCATAGACAAACATCAGCAGTAGAATGGCCTTACTGAAGAGCTCAGTGACTTTCAATGTGGCACCGTCATAGGATGCCACCTTTCCATCAAGTCAGTTCGTTAAAGTTCTGCCCTGCTAGAGCTGCCCCGGGTCAACTGTAAGTGCTGTTATTGTGAAGTGGAAACGTCTAGGAGCAACAACGGCTCAGCCGCGAAGTGGTAGGCCACATAAACTCACAGGACAGGACCGCCGAGTGCTGAAGCATGTAGAGTGTTAAATTCATCTGTCCTCGGTTGCAACACTCACTACCGAGTTCCAAATGCCTCTGGAAGCAACGTCAGCACAAGAGCTGTTATTTGTCGGGAGCTTCATGAAATGGGTTTCCATGGCCGAGCAGCCGCACACCAACCTAAGATCACCATGCGCAATGGAAACCGTCTGCTGGAATGGTGTTTTAGCAGCAATGTCCCAACATCTAGTGGAAAGCCTTCCCAGAAGAGTGGAGGCTGTTATAGCAGCAATGTTCCAACATCTAGTGGAAAGCCTTCCTAGAAGAATGGAGGTTGTTATAGCAGTAGAGAGGGGACCAACTCCTTATTAATGCCCCTGATTTTGGAATGAGATTATTGGACGAGCAGGTATCCACATACTGTTGGTCATGTAGTGTATGATGGGCTATTTTATAGGTCACTGAGGTCTTGATGTTACTCTGTGTTGATGGTCTGTGTTGCTATGAGGGAACACATTCATATAGCTCATTCTAGAACCTACTGAATTGAGTCTCTTTAATGAGGAGAATAAAGAGGGTGGGAGGGAGGGACAAACACTACCTCTCCTCTCCATGAAAAACAAGAGTGCTTCTCATTTCTAAAAGCATGCCTCTGATGTCCGTGTCTCACTCACTTCAACCACTGTGTTCGTCATAGTGACGTTGTGATCGAGCTGCTCCTCTCCCTCTCTCTCTCTCTCTCTCGGTTCAGAACAGCGCGTGCCTCAGAACCCTGAGATAAACGGCTGTACGGCAGCGCCGGTACCGGGACGCCGCTCCAACAGATCAACACTTGAACAGAGCGACAGAGTGGAAACGGTCAAACGACTATGGATGCGTCCTGCTCGATACAAAAAAACATTTTTCAAAGGAATTATTGTTATTTTTTTCTTTGCAGTGGTAAACTTTAACAACCACTTTTTTTAAATCGTAACGGAATCAAACCGCCATAATGAATGATATTAAACTTGCGGTTTTGGGAGGCGAAGGAGTCGGGAAATCAGGTAAGACACATGTTTTACCTGTCATGTAAAAACGTTTTGTTCGGTTGGTTTGGCTTATTGTTTGTCCAAATGTGTACATTGTTCGTAGGCTATTGATTTTAACTATCGTATTCCTTCCTCAGCCCTCATCGTTCGATTCCTGACGAGGCGATTTATCGGCGAATATGCCTCATCATCAGGTAAGGTCTCCAACCTACTTAGTTTGCTACAATAGACTTGTGTAACATGAATACAACGTCATGCTAATTATTATGAAACAATCTGTAAAAAAAAATGTTTAAAAATAATTTGCAAAAGTTCTGTTTTCCAATTGATCTTTGATCCATTGTCATTGCTTTTACGCATCATTACGCACGTCCAGTTCTGACATAATTACGTAATTGTTCGATTTCCTGACGTTACCAAGTGAACACATTGTCCTTCATCAGATGGTAGATAATTGGCTACAGCTAGACTACTTCCATCAGAAGTAGTCTAGCTACGTGCTGTATTGAAGGCTACATGCTGTATTGAAGACTACGTGCTGTATTGTCGGCTACGTGCTGTATTGTCGGCTACGTGCTGTATTGTCGGCTACATGCTGTATGTTGTATTGCAGTCTACGTGCTGTGTTGTAGGCTACGTGCTGTGTTGTAGGCTACGTGCTGTGTTGTAAGCTACATGCTGCATGTTGTGTTGTCGGCTACATGCTGTGTTGTCGGCTACATGCTGTGTTGTCGGCTACATGCTGTGTTGTAAGCTACATGCTGCATGTTGTAGGCTACATGCTGTGTTGTAGGCTACATGCTGCATGTTGTGTTGTCGGCTACATGCTGTGTTGTCGGCTACATGCTGTGTTGTCGGCTACATGCTGTGTTGTAAGCTACATGCTGCATGTTGTAGGCTACATGCTGTGTTGTAGGCTACATGCTGTGTTGTAGGCTACATGCTGTGTTGTCGGCTACATGCTGTATGTTGTGTTGTAGGCTACATGTTGTATTGTAGGCTACGTGCTGTGTTGTCGGCTACATGCTGTGTTGTCGGCTACGTGCTGTGTTGTCGGCTACATGTTGTATTGTAGGCTACGTGCTGTGTTGTAGGCTACGTGCTGTGTTGTCGGCTACATGTTGTATTGTAGGCTACATGCTGTGTTGTCGGCTACATGTTGTATTGTAGGCTACGTGCTGTGTTGTAGGCTACGTGCTGTGTTGTCGGCTACGTGCTGTGTTGTCGGCTACATGCTGTGTTGTCGGCTACATGCTGTATGTTGTATTGTAGGCTACGTGCTGTATTGTAGGCTACATGCTGTATTGTAGG
>NW_027258136.1:0-32500 GCF_045791955.1 Oncorhynchus clarkii lewisi | reverse complement strand
CCCTCCCTCCCACCCTCCCTCCCTGTCTCCCTCCCACCCTCCCCCTTTCCCCTCCCTCCCACCCACCCTCCCTCTTTCCCTGTCTCCCTCCCACCCACCCTCCCTGTCTTCCTCTCACCCTCCCTCCCTGTCTCCCTCCCACCCTCCCTCCCTGTCTCCCTCCTACCCTCCCTCTTTCCATTTCCCCCACAGTTAATACATCACTATAAATCAGACCAGAACCACTCCCCCCCCCCCCCCCCCCCCCCACAGTTAATACATCACTGTAAATCAGAACCCCCCTCCCCTCAGAACCAATTCCCCACAGAAGGAAGACTGAATTTGCTCTGAAGTGACAGGAGATTTACCACTAGGAGTTGGATGGGTGTTTGCGATAACAAAGTGGATATGGCCAGAAGTGGGCGAAGGCAACCTTGGGTTATAATTCAACAATAAGGCCAGAGGATGTGTGGTATATGGCCAATATGAGCCCACCCTCCCTTCACCAGCCTCCACTGGTGTGTATCAGATTTCTTGGTTATAGCAACATGTCCTTGCTGTTTGTGTTGCTCTGCAGGCCTGTGAGGGGAAGTCGACTCTGACCGACCAGATCCACTGGGCTGATGGCTTCGTAGTGGTCTATGACATCAGTGACCGCTCCTCCTTCATCAAGGCTAAAGCCATAGTACACCTGATCAGAGAGTTAAACCTGGGAGTGGCCAAAAGGTAACCATCCACCCACCTGTCCAGTCCATCTACTCACCTGTCCAGTCCATCTACTCACCTGTACAGTCCATCTACTCACCTGTACAGTCCATCTACTCACCTGTCCAGTCCATCTACTCACCTGTACAGTCCATCTACTCACCTGTCCAGTCCATCTACTCACCTGTCCAGTCCATCTACTCACCTGTCCAGTCCATCTACTCACCTGTACAGTCCATCTACTCACCTGTACAGTCCATCCACTCACCTGTTCAGTCCATCCACTCACCTGTTCAGTCCATCCACTCACCTGTACAGTCCGTCCACTCACCTGTCCGTCCAGGCACCTGTCCAGTCCATGCACTCACCTGTCCAGTCCATGCACTCACCTGTCCAGTCCATCCACCCACCACCTGTCCAGTCCATCCACTCCCCACCTGTCCAGTCCATCCACTCACGTGTCCAGTCCATCCACTCACGTGTCCATTCCATCCATTCACCTGTCCAGTCCGTACAGTCCATCCAATCACCTGTCCAGTCCGTACAGTCCATCCACTCACCTGTCCAGTCCGTACAGTCCATCCACTCACCTGTCCAGTCCGTACAGTCCATCCACTCACCTGTCCAGTCCATCCACTTACCTGTCCAGTCCATCCACTTACCTGTCCAGTCCATCCACTTACCTGTCCAGTCCATCCACCCACCTGTCCAGTCCATCCACCCACCTGTCCAGTCCATCCACACACCTGTCCAGTCCATCCACTCACCTGTCCAGTCCATCCACCTCACCTGTCCAGTCCATCCATGCACCTGTCCAGTCCATCCATGCACCTGTCCAGTCCGTACAGTCCATCCACTCACCTGTCCAGTCCATCCACTCCCTACCTGTCCAGTCCATCCACTCACGTGTCCAGTCCATCCACTCACGTGTCCAGTCCATCCACTCACGTGTCCAGTCCATCCACTCACCTGTCCAGTCCGTACAGTCCATCCACTCACCTGTCCAGTCCATCCACTCACCTGTCCAGTCCATCCACTTACCTGTCCAGTCCATCCACTTACCTGTCCAGTCCATCCACTCACCTGTCCAGTCCATCCACTTACCTGTCCAGTCCATCCACTCACCTGTCCAGTCCATCCAGTCACCTGTCCAGTCTATCAACCCACCTGTCCAGTCCATCCACTTACCTGTCCAGTCCATCCACTTACCTGTCCAGTCCATCGACCCCACCTGTCCAGTCCATCCACTTACCTGTCCAGTCCATCCACCCACCTGTCCAGTCCATCCATGCACCTGTCCAGTCCATCCATGCACCTGTCCAGTCCGTACAGTCCATCCACTCACCTGTCCAGTCCATCCACCCACCTGTCCAGTCCATCCACCCCACCTGTCCAGTCCATCCACACACCTGTCCAGTCCATCCATGCACCTGTCCAGTCCATACAGTCCATCCACTCACCTGTCCTGTCCATCCACTAACCTGTCCAGTCCATCCACTCACCTGTCCAGTCCATCCACCCTACCTGTCCAGTCCATCCACCCCACCTGTCCAGTCCATCCACCCCACCTGTCCAGTCCATCCACACACCTGTCCAGTCCATCCACACACCTGTCCAGTCCATCCATGCACCTGTCCAGTCCATCCACCCCACCCGTACAGTCCATCCACCCACTCACCTGTCCAGTCCATCCACTCACTTGTCCAGTCCATCCACCCCACCTGTCCAGTCCATCCACACACCTGTCCAGTCCATCCATGCACCTGTCCAGTCCGTACAGTCCATCCACTCACGTGTCCAGTCCATCCACTCACGTGTCCAGTCCATCCACTCACCTGTCCAGTCCGTACAGTCCATCCACTCACCTGTCCAGTCCATCCACTCACCTGTCCAGTCCATCCACTCACCTGTCCAGTCCATCCACTCACCTGTCCAGTCCATCCACTTACCTGTCCAGTCCATCCACCCACCTGTCCAGTCCATCCACTTACCTGTCCAGTCCATCCACCCACCTGTCCAGTCCATCCAGTCACCTGTCCAGTCTATCCACTCACCTGTCCAGTCCATCCACTTACCTGTCCAGTCCATCCACTTACCTGTCCAGTCCATCGACCCCACCTGTCCAGTCCATCCACTCACCTGTCCAGTCCATCCACTTACCTGTCCAGTCCATCCACCCCACCTGTCCAGTCCATCCATGCACCTGTCCAGTCCATCCATGCACCTGTCCAGTCCGTACAGTCCATCCACCCCACCTGTCCAGTCCATCCACCCCACCTGTCCAGTCCATCCACCCCACCTGTCCAGTCCATCCACACACCTGTCCAGTCCATCCATGCACCTGTCCAGTCCATACAGTCCATCCACTCACCTGTCCTGTCCATCCACTAACCTGTCCAGTCCATCCACTCACCTGTCCAGTCCATCCACCCTACCTGTCCAGTCCATCCACCCCACCTGTCCAGTCCATCCACCCCACCTGTCCAGTCCATCCACACACCTGTCCAGTCCATCCACACACCTGTCCAGTCCATCCATGCACCTGTCCAGTCCATCCACCCCACCTGTACAGTCCATCCACCCACTCACCTGTCCAGTCCATCCACTCACTTGTCCAGTCCATCCACCCCACCTGTCCAGTCCATCCACACACCTGTCCAGTCCATCCACCCCACCCGTACAGTCCATCCACCCACTCACCTGTCCAGTCCATCCACCCCACCTGTCCAGTCCATCCACACACCTGTCCAGTCCATCCATGCACCTGTCCAGTTCGTACAGTCCATCCATTCACCTGTCCAGTCCATCCACCCCACCTGTCCAATCCATCCACCACACCTGTCCAGTCCATCCATGCACCTGTCCAGTCCATCCACCCCACCCGTACAGTCCATCCACCCCACCCGTACAGTCCATCCACTCACCTGTCCAGTCCATCCACTCCCACCTGTCCAGTTCATCTACTCACCTGTCCAGTCCATCCACTCACCTGTCCAGTCCATCCACCCACCTGTCCAGTCCATCTACTCACCTGTCCAGTCCATCTACTCACCTGTCCAGTCCATCTACTCACCTGTCCAGTCCATCTACTCACCTGTCCAGTCCATCTACTCACCTGTCCAGTCCATCTACTCACCTGTCCAGTCCATCTACTCACCTGTCCAGTCCATCCACCCACCTGTCCAGTCCATCCACCCACCTGTCCAGTCCATCCACTCACCTGTCCAGTCCATCCACTCACCTGTCCAGTCCATAGACTCTTACCTGTCCAGTCTGTCCACACACACCTCACCTACCAAAGGGTAGACTCTCACACTGATATAGACCTTCCATCCACTTGGCGTAGGGGGAGAGTGGAGTCAGTGGGACTGACATTCCATCCTATTATTGTCATTGTGCATCAATAGATTGGACGTCGATGTGGGTTTAACAGCCGCCCACACTGCCCAACAACTGTTACATCGGTAGTAATCCCATTGATAGATTTTACCACAGAGATTCAACTCTCTGGCTCATGTCCATGTGACAATTATTCAGCACCTTTTTAAAAAAATTCAGAGCCAATATCTATTGTCTGTATGACCTTCAGTTCTAGCTGGTAGTAATTCCAATACACCACTAACTCATCATTCTGCCCCCAAACCAATCCTCTAGTAAATATCTAGCTGCTATTGAATTCTCCTGTCACTATGATAATTCTATTGCTGTTGAGGCGTCTCATGTCATCTCTCTATTATGGCTGAACTGATTGTTGGAATGTTTTCACTAGTGGTCTTCTAGGGATGAGGGAACATCTGTCTAATGGGGATGAGGTAACATCTGTCTAGTGGTCTTCTGTGGATGAGGGAACATCTGTCTAGTGGTCTTCTGTGGATGAGGGAACATCTGTCTAATGGGGATGAGGGAACATCTGTCTAATGGGGATGATGGAACATCTCACTAATGGGATGAGGGAACATCTGTCTAATGGGATGAGGGAACATCTGTCTAATGGGATGAGGGAACATCTATCTAATGGGATGAGGGAACATCTATCTAATGGGATGAGGGAACATCTATCTAATGGGGATGAGGGAACATCTGTCTAATGGGGATGAGGGAACATCTGTCTAATGGGGATGAGGGAACATCTGTCTAATGGGGATGAGGGAACATCTGTCTAATGGGGATGAGGGAACATCTGTCTAATGGAGATGAGGGTACATCTGTCTAAGGGGATGAGGGAACATCTGTCTAATGGGGATGAGGGAACATCTGTCTAATGGGGATGAGGGAACATCTGTCTAATGGGGATGAGGGAACATCTGTCTAATGGAGATGAGGGTACATCTGTCTAAGGGGATGAGGGAACATCTGGCTAATGTGGATGAGGGAACATCTGTCTTATGGTCTTCTGGGGATGGGGGAACATCTGTCTAATGGGATGAGGGAACATCTGTCTAATGGTCTTCTGGGGATGAGGGAACATCTGTCTAATGGTCTAATGGGGATGAGGGAACATCTGTCTAATGGTCTTCTGGGGATGAGGGAACATCTGTCTAATGGTCTTCTGGGGATGAGGGAACATCTGTCTAATTGGGATGAGGGAACATCTCACTAATGGGGATGAGGGAACATCTCACTAATGGGATGAGGGAACATCTCTCTAATGGGATGAGGGAACATCTGTCTAATGGGATGAGGGAGCATCTGTCTAATGGGATGAGGGAACATCTGTCTAATGGGGATGAGGGAACATCTGTCTAATGGGGATGAGGGAACAACAGACCTACAGTTTAGCACTGACACATACAATGACGATACCCTCAACTCTCCATCGAGGTTTTAGTCTCGTAGGTTACATCTGGAAAGGGCACCCTATTCCCTATAAAGAGAGCAATACTTTGGACTGCTTCTTAACCTCATTTTGACATGCCTCTGGTAAGAAATAGTGTCATGTAAAATGGAAGAGGGTGTCATTTTCAGATGTCCCGTAGTCTTTAAACGTCACTACCGTTTACTCAACCTGTCCTCTTGGTTTGTCTTGTCTTACATCCAGGGACTCGTTATGTCCGTCCTCACTGTGTCTCATATATTTTTATTTCCTGCTAATCCTGTCTTCCTCCTCTCTCTCTCTCTCTCTCTCTCTCCCCCCCCCCCCAGGGATGCTGACACTCTGGTGTTCCTGGTGGGTAACAAGCAGGACCTGTGCCACGTGAGGGAGGTGCGTCGAGAGGAAGGCCAGCGCCTGGCAGCCGAGTCCCAGACACAGTTCTACGAGCTCTCAGCCGCAGAACACTACCAGGAAGTGGTCCTCATGTTCTCGAAAATGGTCCACAACGCCAGCCTTGGGGGCAAGGCCAAGGAGAGGAGACGGAGACCTAGTGGCTCCAAGTCCATGGCCAAACTCATCAATAATGTCTTCGGGAAGCGGAGGAAATCAGTGTGAAAGGGGAGATGGGAAAGGTCAAGTGTTTACCCCAGGCCTAAAGAAGCCTTGTTACTTCGTTACTCCCCTTGGGACTGTTGTTGAATGGTGAAAGGGATTGTGGGAAAATGGTCGATAATGTTGAATGGACCCACCACCAACAACAACATGGGCTTCACCTACTTTACTTGCTGTTGCTATTATTATTGTTGATCATGAAAAGAGTCAATAATAATTAGACCCTCACCAACCTCCACTCCTCTGGTTGCCAACCACCAAGGGACAGCTCTGTGTGGTATAAATGGTTCTACACTTAGAACAGAGCTTATTGGACTGATAGGACTGCTGCTGCTTACAGGCTTTCTGACTCGTGCTTACCATACTCGCTAGTGTGTGTGTGTGTGTGTGTGTGTGTGTGTGTGTGTGTGTGTGTGTGTGTGTGTGTGAGAATGACACCACAGGGAGACTCCGTTATTAGCTATGTAAAGTATATCACCACATGGGAAGAATCCATTATTAGCTATGTAAAGTAAATGATACCACAGGGAGACTCCATTATTAGCTATGTAAAGTATATGATACCACGGGGATACTCCATTATTAGCTATGTAAAGGAAATGACACCACAGGGAGACTCCATTATTAGCTATGTAAAGTAAATTATATCACCGGAGACTCCATTATTAGCTATGTAAAGTAAATGATACCACGGGAAGACTCCATTAGTAGTTATGTAAAGTAAATGATACCACGGGGAGACTCCATTATTAGCTATGTAAAGTATATGATACCACGGGGAGACTCCATTATTAGCTATGTAAAGTAAATGATACCACAGGGAGACTCCATTATTAGCTATGTAAAGTAAATGATACCACGGGGAGACTCCATTATTAGCTATGTAAAGTATATGATACTACAGGGAGACTCCATTATTAGCTATGTAAAGTATATGATACCACGGAGAGACTCTATTATTAGCTATGTAAAGTAAATTATACCATGGGGAGACTCCATTATTAGCTATGTAAAGTAAATGATACCACATTATTAGCTATGTAAAGTATATGATACCACAGGGAGACTCCATTATTAGCTATGTAAAGTAAATGATACCACAGGGAGACTCCATTATTAGCTATGTAAAGTAAATGATACCACGGGGAGACTCCATTATTAGCAATGAAAGTATATGATACTACAGGGAGACTCCATTATTAGCTATGTAAAGTATATGATACCACAGGGAGACTCTATTATTAGCTATGTAAAGTAAATGATACCATGGGGAGACTCCATTATTAGCTATGTAAAGTAAATGATACCACATTATTAGCTATGTAAAGTATATGATACCACGGGGAGACTCCATTATTAGCTATGTAAAGTAAATGATACCACGGGGAGACTCCATTATTAGCTATGTAAAGTAAATGATACCACATTATTAGCTATGTAAAGTATATGATACCACGGGGAGACTCCATAATTAGCTACGTAAAGTATATGATACCACGGGGAGACTCCATAATTAGCTACGTAAAGTATATGATACCACAGGGAGACTCCATTATTAGCTATGTAAAGTAAATGATACCACAGGGAGACTCCATTATTAGCTATGTACTGTAAATGACACCACGGGGAGACTCCATTATTAGCTATGTACTTTAAATGATACCACGGGGATACTCCATTATTAGCTATGTACTGTAAATGACACCACGGGGAGACTCCATTATTAGCTATGTAAAGTAAATGATACCACAGGGAGACTCCATTATTAGCTATGTACTGTAAATGACACCACGGGGAGACTCCATTATTAGCTATGTAAAGTAAATGATACCTCGGGGAGACTCCATTACTGGCCCTATTGCCTCTACTGCTCAACGCATGCCACAGTGGCAGACACAGTCCATTTTTCATACATCTTTCATTATGACTCATCTGTATCCCAAATAGCACCCTATATATAATGCACTATGTTTGACCGGAGCCCTATGGGCCCCTATCGAAAGTAGTGCACTAAACAGGGAACAGGGTGGCATTTGGGATGCTTCCTGAATACCGCTACTGAAGAGAGCCAGCAGTTTATTGGCATGGAGGTTGTTTTTGGGGGGAAATTCTTTCTGTGGTTACTGTGGTTTCCAGGGAAAGGTAATGTATCATAAAATAATGAATGTCTGTCTGTTTAGTTCCATCTTCCTGTTGTTCATTGTTCCCTGGATTAAAGTCTGAATTATAAACTCATAAAATAATGTAAAACTATAATAAACACTGTAATCAAGTCTAGTTGTGGTTTTATGGAGGTGTGTGTGTGTGTGTGTGTGTGTGTGTGTGTGTGTGTGCGTGTGCGTGTGTGTAAGTAAAGAAATAAAACAACTGTAAAAAGACATTTGAAAATAACAGTAGCGAGGCTCTAGACAGACACCGGTTAGTCAGACTGATTGAGGTAGTATGTACATGTAGGTATTTTTAAGGTGACTATGCAGATATGATGAACAGAGAGTAGCAGTAGTGTAAAGGAGGGGTTGGCAGGTGGTGGGTGGTGGGACACAATGCAGATAGCCTGGTTAGCCAATTTTTGGGAGCACTGGTTGGTCGGGCCAATGAGGTAGTATGTACATGAATGTATAGTTAAAGTGACTATGCATATATGATAAACAGAGAGTAGCAGCAGCGTAAAAAGAGGGGTTGGCGGGTGGTGTGGGGGGGGGACACATAGTCCGGGTAGCCATTTGGTTACCTGTTCAGGAGTCTTATGGCTTGGGGGTAAAAACTGTTGAGAAGCCTTTCTGTCCTAGACTTGGCACTCCGGTACCGCTTGCCATGCGATAGTAGAGAGAACAGTCACAATTTTGAGGGCCTTTTTCTGACACCACCTGGGGTAGAGGTCCTGGATGGCAGGCAGCTTTGCCCCAGTGATGTACTGGGCCGTACACACTACCCTCTGTAGTGCCTTGCGGTCGGAGACTGAGCAATTGCCGTTCCAGGCAGTGATGCAACCGGTCTGGATGCTCTCGATGTTGCAGCTGTAGAACCTTTTTCAGGATCTCAGGACCCATGCCAAATCTTTTTAGTTTTCTGAGGGGGAATAGGCTTTGTCATGCCCTCTTCACAACTGTCTTGGTGTGTTTGAACCATTCCAGTTTGTTGTTGATGTGAACACCAAGGAACTTTAAGCTCTCAACCTGCTCCACTATAGCCCCGTCGATGAGAATGGTGGCGTGCTCGGTCCTCTTTTTCCTGTAGTCCACAATCATCTCCTTAGTCTTGGTTACGTTGAGGGATAGGTTGTTATTCTGGCACCACCCGGCGAGGTCTCTGACCACCTCCCTATAGGCTGTCTCGTCGTTGTCGGCGATCAGGCCTACCACCGTTGTGTCGTCTGCAAACTTAATGATGGTGTTGGAGTCGTGTCTGGCCTGACCATGCAGTCGTGGGTGAACCGGGAGTACATGAGGGGACTGAGCACGCACCCCTGGGGAGCTCCAGTGTTGAGGATCAACGTGGCAGATGTGTTGTTACCTACCCTAACCACTTGGGGGGAGGCCCGTCAAGAAGTCCAGGATCCAGTTGCAGGGGGGAGGTGTTTAGTCCCAGGTTCCTTAGCTTAGTGATGAGCTTTGAGGGCACTATGGTGTTGAACGCTGAGCTGTAGTCAATGAATAGCATTCTCACATAGGTGTTCCTTTTGTCCAGGTGGGAAAGGGCAGTGTGGAGTGCAATAGAGATGGCATCATCTGTGGATCTGTTTGGGCGGTATGCAAATTGGAGTCAACCAGTCCAATAATACTCATATTACTGTAAATCAACCAGACAAATAATACTCATATTACTGTAAATCAACCAGACAAATAATACTCATATTACTGTAAATCAACCTGACAAATAATACTCATATTACTGAAAATCAACCAGACAATTAATACTCATTTTACTGTAAATCAACCAGACAAATAATACTCATATTACTGTAAATCAACCAGACAATTAATACTCATTTTACTGTAAATCAACCAGTCCAATAATACTCATATTACTGTAAATCAACCAGACAAATAATACTCATATTACTGTAAATCAACCAGACAATTCATACTCATATTACTGTAAATTAACCAGACAAATAATACTCATATTACTGTAAATCAACCAGACAATTAATACTCATATTACTGTAAATCAACCAGACAAATAATACTCATATTACTGTAAATCAACCAGACAATTAATACTCATATTACTGTAAATCAACCAGACAAATAATACTCATATTACTGTAAATCAACCAGACAATTAATACTCATATTACTGTAAATCAACCAGACAAATAATACTCATATTACTGTAAATCAACCAGACAATTAATACTCATATTACTGTAAATCAACCAGACAAATAATACTCTTCATTCTCTGAATCAGAAGGACAAGAAGCATATTTGATGGTTTCTTGGTAAAGGGGATTATGACCTCACCCAGTTCAGCCATTTTCAGCGCCTGATCTGTGCTTTGGCTTTCCATGCTCGGGGCCCTCTGCTAAAGCCTGGTTACACCAGACTGACTGAAAGCTGCTCTCCCTTTGTCTTTCCATGCTCGGGGCCCTCTGCTATAGCCTGGTTACACCAGACTGACTGAAAGCTGCTCTCCCTTTGTCTTTCCATGCTCGGGGCCCTCTGCTATAGCCTGGTTACACCAGACTGACTGAAAGCTGCTCTCCCTTTGTCTTTCCATGCTCGGGGCCCTCTGCTATAGCCTGGTTACACCAGACTGACTGAAAGCTGCTCTCCCTTTGTCTTTCCATGCTCGGGGCCCTCTGCTATAGCCTGGTTACACCAGACTGACTGAAAGCTGCTCTCCCTTTGTCTTTCCATGCTCGGGGCCCTCTGCTATAGCCTGGTTACACCAGACTGACTGAAAGCTGCTCTCCCTTTGTCTTTCCATGCTCAGGGCCCTCTGCTAAAGCCTGGTTACACCAGACTGACTGAAAGCTGCTCTCCCTTTGTCTTTCCATGCTCGGGGCCCTCTGCTATAGCCTGGTTACACCAGACTGACTGAAAGCTGCTCTCCCTTTGTCTTTCCATGCTCGGGGCCCTCTGCTCTCACCTTTGTCTCAATTCAGAATACCTCTTGGCAAGACTCAACTAGACAAAGAATGGTGTTTAAAGCTGACAGGTTGGTTGTCACACCTGTACGAATCTCTTCACACACACACACACACACACACACACACACACAGAGAGAGACACAGTTGCCATCAACACCCCCAGGCCTCAAGTCCTTCTCTACATCAGGGTGTGACAGTCTGAATGAGTCTGTTTGACAGACTACCTATACATAGCTGCTCTGCAATGGGGGGGGGGGGGGGGTGAGAGAGAGAGGGAGGGAGTGAGAGAGAGGGAGGGAGGGAGTGAGAGAGAGGGAGGGAGAGAGAGAGGAAGAGACAGAGAGAAAGAGAGAGAGAGAGGAAGAGACAGAGAGAGGGAGGGAGAGGGAGAGAGAGAGACAGAGAGAGGGAGAGAGAGAGACAGAGAGAAAGAGAGAGAAAGGGAGAGGGAGAGAGAGAGAGAGAGAAAGAAAGAGAGGGAGAGAGAGAGACAGAGAGAGAGAGAGGGAGAGAGACAGAGAGAAAGAGGGAGAGAGGGAGAGAGAGAGAGAAAGAGAGAGAGAGATCATCGGAAAGTAAACAAACACAAAGCCCAGATGCTCTCGTTGCGTCTGACAACAGTTAGGCCCCGAGGCCGACTCACGGAGTAGAAAATAGACCCAGGCCCCGGTCAATCTCACATGTAGGAGGGGCATTATCTGTTTGTTATGTCGTCTAAAGCAGTTTCCTTTTCCATTAGGATGTGTCGTGTTAATGGTGGTTGAAGAGACGAGACAATATTCTCCACAGATGACTACGTTTGACCCAAATCATGTGGTTTAACTTCCCATGAGTAATCTGATACATAGTGTACATTACCCATCCTGACCAGAGAATAGGGTTCCATTTAACCAGGGAATAGGGTTCCATTTAACCAGAGAATAGGGTTCCTTTTAACCAGGGAATAGGGTGCCATTTAACCAGAGAATAGGGTTCCATTTGACCAGAGAATAGGGTGCCATTTGACCAGAGAATAGGGTTCCATTTGACCAGAGAATAGGGTTCCATTTGACCAGGGAATAGGGTGTCATTTGACCAGAGAATAGGGTGCCATTTGACCAGAGAATAGGGTTCCATTTGACCAGAGAATAGGGTTCCATTTGACCAGAGAATAGGGTGCCATTTGACCAGAGAAAAGGGTTCCATTTGACCAAAGAATAGGGTTCCATTTGACCAGAGAATAGGGTTCCATTTGACCAGAGAATAGGGTTCCAGTTGACCAGAGAATAGGGTGCCATTTGACCAGAGAATAGGGTTCCATTTGACCAGAGAATAGGGTTCCATTTGACCAGAGTATAGGGTTCAATTTGACCAGAGAATAGGGTTCCATTTGACCAGAGAATAGGGTTCCATTTGACCAGGGAATAGGGTTCCATTTGACCAGAGAATAGGGTTCCATTTGACCAGAGAATAGGGTTCCATTTGACCAGGGAATAGGGTGCCATTTGACCAGGGAATAGGGTTCCATTTGACCAGAGAATAGGGTTCCATTTGACCAGAGAATAGGGTGCCATTTGACCAGAGAATAGGGTGTCATTTGACCATAGAATAGGGTTCCATTTGACCAGGGAATAGGGTTCCATTTGACCAGAGAATAGGGTTCCATTTGACCAGAGAATAGGGTTCCATTTGACCAGGGAATAGGGTGCCATTTGACCAGGGAATAGGGTTCCATTTGACCAGAGAATAGGGTTCCATTTGACCAGAGAATAGGGTGCCATTTGACCAGAGAATAGGGTTCCATTTGACCAGAGAATAGGGTTCCATTTGACCAGAGAATAGGGTTCCATTTGACCAGAGAATAGGGTGCCATTTGACCAGGGAATAGGGTTCCATTTGACCAGAGAATAGGGTTCCATTTGACCAGAGAATAGGGTGCCATTTGACCAGAGAATAGGGTTCCATTTGACCAGAGAATAGGGTTCCATTTGACCAGAGAATAGGGTTCCATTTGACCAGAGAATAGGGTTCCATTTGACCAGGGAATAGGGTGCCATTTGACCAGGGAATAGGGTGTCATTTGACCAGAGAATAGGATGCCATTTGACCAGAGAATAGGGTGCCATTTGACCAGAGAATAGGGTGCCATTTGACCAGAGAATAGGGTGCCATTTGACCAGAGAATAGGGTTCCATTTGACCAGAGAATAGGGTGCCATTTGAACAGAGAATAGGGTGCCATTTGACCAGAGAATAGGGTGTCATTTGACCAGAGAATAGGGTGCCATTTGACCAGAGAATAGGGTGCCATTTGACCAGAGAATAGGGTGCCATTTGACCAGAGAATAGGGTCCCATTTGACCAGAGAATAGGGTGCCATTTGACCAGAGAATAGGGTGCCATTTGACCAGAGAATAGGGTTCCATTTGACCAGAGAATAGGGTTCCATTTGACCAGAGAATAGGGTTCCATTTGACCAGAGAATAGGGTTCCATTTGACCAGAGAATAGGGTTCCATTTGACCAAATATTATCTGTAACGTGCTTCGTAAACAACAGGTGTAGACTAACAGTGTAATGCTTACTGATGGGCCCTTCCCAACAACAGGTGTAGACTAACAGGGTAATGCTTACTGACGGGCCCTTCCCAACAACAGGTGTAGACTAACAGTGTAATGCTTACTGATGGGCCGTTCCCAACAACAGGTGTAGACTAACAGTGTAATGCTTACTGATGGGCCCTTCCCAACAACAGGTGTAGACTAACAGTGTCATGCTTACTGACGGGCCCTTCCCAACAACAGGTGTAGACTAACAGTGTAATGCTTACTGACTGGCCCTTCCCAACAACAGGTGTAGACTAACAGGGTAATGCTTACTGATGGGCCCTTCCCAACAACAGGTGTAGACTAACAGGGTAATGCTTACTGATGGGCCCTTCCCAACAACAGGTGTAGACTAACAGTGTAATGCTTACTGACTGGCCCTTCCCAACAACAGGTGTAGACTAACAGTGTCATGCTTACTGACGGGCCCCTCCCAACAACAGGTGTAGACTAACAGTGTAATGCTTACTGACTGGCCCTTCCCAACAACAGGTGTAGACTAACAGTGTCATGCTTACTGACGGGCCCTTCCCAACAACAGGTGTAGACTAACAGGGTAATGCTTACTGACGGGCCCTTCCCAACAACAGGTGTAGACTAACAGTGTCATGCTTACTGACTGGCCCTTCCCAACAACAGGTGTAGACTAACAGGGTAATGCTTACTGACGGGCCCTTCCCAACAACAGGTGTAGACTAATAGTGTCATGCTTACTGACGGACCCTTCCCAACAACAGGTGTAGACTAACAGGGTAATGCTTACTGATGGGCCCTTCCCAACAACAGGTGTAGACTAACAGGGTAATGCTTACTTACTGGCCCTTCCCAACAACAGGTGTAGACTAACAGTGTAATGCTTACTGACTGGCCCTTCCCAACAACAGGTGTAGACTAACAGTGTAATGCTTACTGACGGGCCCTTCCCAACAACAGGTGTAGACTAACAGGGTAATGCTTACTGATGGGCCCTTCCCAACAACAGGTGTAGACTAACAGGGTAATGCTTACTGATGGGCCCTTCCCAACAACAGGTGTAGACTAACAGTGTAATGCTTACTGATGGGCCCTTCCCAACAACAGGTGTAGACTAACAGGGTAATGCTTACTGATGGGCCCTTCCCAACAACAGGTGTAGACTAACAGTGTCATGCTTACTGACGGGCCCTTCCCAACAACAGGTGTAGACTAACACTGTAATGCTTACTGATGGGCCCTTCCCAACAACAGGTGTAGACTAACAGTGTCATGCTTACTGACGGGTCCTTCCCAACAACAGGTGTAGACTAACAGGGTAATGCTTACTGACGGGCCCTTCCCAACAACAGGTATAGACTAACAGGGTAATGCTTACTGATGGGCCCTTCCCAACAACAGGTGTAGACTAACAGTGTAATGCTTACTGATGGGCCCTTCCCAACAACAGGTGTAGACTAACAGGGTAATGCTTACTGACGGGCCCTTCCCAACAACAGGTGTAGACTAACAGTGTAATGCTTACTGATGGGCCCTTCCCAACAACAGGTGTAGACTAACAGTGTCATGCTTACTGATGGGTCCTTCCCAACAACAGGTGTAGACTAACACTGTCATGCTTACTGACTGGTCCTTCCCAACAACAGGTGTAGACTAACAGGGTAATGCTTACTGACGGGCCCCTCCCAACAACAGGTGTAGACTAACAGTGTCATGCTTACTGATGGGCCCTTCCCAACAACAGGTGTAGACTAACAGTGTCATGCTTACTGATGGGTCCTTCCCAACAACAGGTGTAGACTAACAGTGTCATGCTTACTGACTGGTCCTTCCCAACAACAGGTGTAGACTAACAGTGTAATGCTTACTGACGGGCCCTTCCCAACAACAGGTGTAGACTAACAGTGTAATGCTTACTGACGGGCCCTTCCCGACAACAGGTGTAGACTAACAGTGTCATGCTTACTGACGGGCCCTTCCCAACAACAGGTGTAGACTAACAGTGTCATGCTTACTGACTGGTCCTTCCCAACAACAGGTGTAGACTAACAGTGTCATGCTTACTGACGGGCCCTTCCCAACAACAGGTGTAGACTAACAGGGTAATGCTTACTGACGGGCCCTTCCCAACAACAGGTGTAGACTAACAGTGTCATGCTTACTGACGGGCCCTTCCCAACAACAGGTGTAGACTAACAGTGTCATGCTTACTGATGGGCCCTTCCCAACAACAGGTGTAGACTAACAGGGTAATGCTTACTGACGGGCCCTTCCCAACAACAGGTGTAGACTAACAGGGTAATGCTTACTGACGGGCCCTTCCCAACAACAGGTGTAGACTAACAGGGTAATGCTTACTGACGGGCCCTTCCCAACAACAGGTGTAGACTAACAGGGTAATGCTTACTGATGGGCCCTTCCCAACAACAGGTGTAGACTAACAGGGTAATGCTTACTGACGGGCCCTTCCCAACAACAGGTGTAGACTAACAGGGTAATGCTTACTGATGGGCCCTTCCCAACAACAGGTGTAGACTAACAGTGTAATGCTTACTGATGGGCCCTTCCCAACAACAGGTGTAGACTAACAGGGTAATGCTTACTGACTGGTCCTTCCCAACAACAGGTGTAGACTAACAGTGTAATGCTTACTGATGGGTCCTTCCCAACAACAGGTGTAGACTAACAGGGTAATGCTTACTGACGGGCCCTTCCCAACAACAGGTGTAGACTAACAGGGTAATGCTTACTGACGGGCCCTTCCCAACAACAGGTGTAGACTAACAGGGTAATGCTTACTGACGGGCCCTTCCCAACAACAGGTGTAGACTAACAGGGTAATGCTTACTGATGGGCCCTTCCCAACAACAGGTGTAGACTAACAGTGTAATGCTTACTGATGGGCCCTTCCCAACAACAGGTGTAGACTAACAGTGTCATGCTTACTGACTGGCCCTTCCCAACAACAGGTGTAGACTAACAGTGTCATGCTTACTGACTGGTCCTTCCCAACAACAGGTGTAGACTAACAGTGTAATGCTTACTGACTGGCCCTTCCCAACAACAGGTGTAGACTAACAGGGTAATGCTTACTGATGGGCCCTTCCCAACAACAGGTGTAGACTAACAGTGTCATGCTTACTGACTGGTCCTTCCCAACAACAGGTGTAGACTAACAGTGTAATGCTTACTGATGGGCCCTTCCCAACAACAGGTGTAGACTAACAGGGTAATGCTTACTGACTGGTCCTTCCCAACAACAGGTGTAGACTAACAGTGTAATGCTTACTGATGGGTCCTTCCCAACAACAGGTGTAGACTAACAGTGTAATGCTTACTGACTGGTCCTTCCCAACAACAGGTGTAGACTAACAATGTAATGCTTACTGACGGGCCCTTCCCAACAACAGGTGTAGACTAAGGGTACGAGGTAATAACTTGGCTATATACACGGGGTACCAGTACTGAGTCAATGTGTAGGGGTACGAGGTAATAACTTGGCTTTATACACGGGGTACCAGAACAGAGTCAATGTGTAGGGGTACGAGGTAATAACTTGGCTTTATACCAGGTACCAGGTAATAACATGGCTACATACAGGAAGTACCAGTACTGAGTCAATGTGCAGGGGTACGAGGTAATAACTTGGCTATATACACGGGGTACCAGGTAATAACATGGCTACATACAGGGAGTACCAGTACTGAGTCAATGTGCAGGGGTACGAGGTAATAACTTGGCTATATACACGGGGTACCAGGTAATAACATGGCTACATCCAGGGAGTACCAGTACTGAGTCAATGTGCAGGGGTACGAGGTAATAACTTGGCTATATACACGGGGTACCAGGTAATAACATGGCTATATACAGGAAGTACCAGAACTGAGTCAATGTGTAGGGGTACGAGGTAATAACTTGGCTATATACACGGGGTACCAGGTAATAACATGGCTACATACAGGGAGTACCAGTACTGAGTCAATGTGTAGGGGTACGAGGTAATAACTTGGCTACATACCAGGTACCAGGTAATAACACGGCTACATACAGGGAGTACCAGTACTGAGTCAATGTGTAGGGGTACGAGGTAATAACTTGGCTACATACCAGGTACCAGGTAATAACATGGCTACATACAGGGAGTACCAGTACTGAGTCAATGTGTAGGGGTACGAGGTAATAACTTGGCTTTATACACGGGGTACCAGAACTGAGTCAATGTGCAGGGGTACGAGGTAATAACTTGGCTTTATACACGGGGTACCAGAACTGAGTCAATGTGCAGGGGTACGAGGTCATAGCTTGGCTTTATACACGGGGTACCAGAACCGAGTCAATGTGCAGTGGTACGAGGTCATAGCTTGGCTTTATACACGGGGTACCAGAACCGAGTCAATGTGCAGGGGTACGAGGTAATAACTTGGCTATATACAGGAAGTACCAGAACTGAGTCAATGTGCAGAGGTGCGAGGTAATAACTTGGCTTTATACAGGAAGTACCAGAACAGAGTCAATGTGCAGGGGTACAAGGTCATAACTTGGCTTTATACACGGGGTACCAGAACAGAGTCAATGTGCAGGGGTACGAGGTAATAACTTGGCTATATACAGGAAGTACCAGAACTGAGTCAATATGCAGGGGTACGAGGTCATAACTTGGCTATTAACAGGATTGATAAACACTAGCAGAAGCGGATGTGATGAGTCAAAAAAGTTTGTGCAAAAAAGGGTCGTTGCAGATAGTCCAGGTAGCTATTTGGTTTAATATTCAACTAACTATTTATCAGTCTTATGGCTCGGAGGGTAGAAGCTGTTCAGGGTCCTGTTGGTTTTCAGACTTGGTGCATCGGTAGCGCTTGCCGTGTGGTAGCAGAGAGAACAGTCTACGACTTGGGTGGCTGGAGTCTATGACACATTTTTAGGGCCTCATCAATGAAGCCGGTCACTGATGTGGTAAAACTCCTCAATGCCATTGGATGAATCCCGGGACATGTTCCACTCTGTGCTGGAGAAACTGTCCTGTAGCTTAGCATCCTCTATATTGAGCGCGTCACTGGTACTTCCTGTTTGAGTCATGTTTGCCAAATGGAGGGTGAGCTTTGTGTGCATTTCTGTATGTGGAGTAAAAGGTGATCTAGAGTTTTACATGCTGGTAGAAAGGTAGTAAAAACACATTTTACTTCCTGCATTAAAATCCCCGGCCACTAGGAGCGCCACGTCTGAATTAACAATTTCCTGTTTGCTTATGGGCCAATTTTTTTACCGTTATTTAACTAGGCAAGTCAGTGGAAACAGGCTCATTCTTATTTACAATGACAGCCTAGGAACAGTGGGTTAACTGCCTAGGAACAGTGGGTTAACTGGCTAGGAACAGTGGGGTTAACTGCCTAGGAACAGTGGGGTTAACTGCCTAGGAACAGTGGGTTAACTGCCTAGGAACAGTGGGGTTAACTGCCTAGGAACAGTGGGGTTAACTGCCTAGGAACAGTGGGTTAACTGCCTAGGAACAGTGGGGTTAACTGCCTAGGAACAGTGGGTTAACTGCCTAGGAACAGTGGGTTAACTGCCTAGGAACAGTGGGGTTAACTGCCTAAGAACAGTGGGGTTAACTGCCTAGGAACAGTGGGGTTAACTCACTAGGAACAGTGGGTTAACTGCCTAGGAACAGTGGGGTTAACTGCCTAGGAACAGTGGGTTAACTGCCTAGGAACAGTGGGTTAAATGCCTAGGAACAGTGGGGTTAACTGCCTAGGAACAGTGGGTTAACTGGCTAGGAACAGTGGGGTTAACTGCCTAGGAACAGTGGGTTAACTGCCTAGGAACAGTGGGGTTAACTGGCTAGGAACAGTGGGTTAACTGCCTAGGAACAGTGGGGTTAACTGCCTAGGAACAGTGGGGTTAACTGCCTACGAACAGTGGGGTTAACTGCCTAGGAACAGTGGGTTAACTGCCTAGGAACAGTGGGGTTAACTGGCTAGGAACAGTGGGGTTAACTGCCTAGGAACAGTGGGGTTAACTGTCTAGGAACAGTGGGGTTAACTGCCTAGGAACAGTGGGGTTAACTGCCTAGGAACAGTGGGGTTAACTGGTCTAGGAACAGTGGGGTTAACTGCCTAGGAACAGTGGGGTTAACTGCCTAGGAACAGTGGGTTAACTGGTCTAGGAACAGTGGGGTTAACTGCCTTGTTCAGGGGCAGAACAACAGATGTTTTACCTTGTCAGCTCAGGGACTCGATCTAGCAACCTTTCAGTTACTGGCCCAATGCTCTAACCACTAGGCTACCTGCCTCTAACCACTAGGCTACCTGCCTCTAACCACTAGGCCACCTGCCTCTAACCACTAGGCTACCTGCCTCTAACCACTAGGCCACCTGCCTCTAACCACTAGGCTACCTGCCTCTAACCACTAGGCCACCTATACAGCTGGTTGAGTGCGGTCTTAGTGCCAGCATCAGTTAGTGGTGGTAAATAGACAGCCCCCATTAAAATATAGATGAAAACTCTGTCTGTAAATAGTGTGGTCTGCAGCTTATCATGAGGTACTCTACCTCGGGTGAGCAGAAACTCAAGACTTCCTTAATATTAAAGAACCAGCTGTTGTTAACAGAGAGACACACCCCTCCCCCCTTTAGCTTACCCCCAGCTACCGTTTGGGTCCTGCCGATGCATAGAAAAACCAGCTAGATGGACACTGAGTGTACAAAACATCAGGAACACCTGCTCTTTCCATGACATCGACTGACCAGGTGAATCCAGGTGAAAGCTATGATTCCCTATAGAATCATAGATAGATGTCACAAATCCACTTCAGTCAGTGTAGATGAAGGGGAGGAGACAGGTTAAATAAGGATTTTTAAGCCTTGAGACAATTGATAAATGGATTGTGTATGTGTGCCATTCAGAGGGTGAATGGGCAAGATACAAGATGTAAGTGCCTTTGAACAGGGATGGAAGTAGGTGCCAGGTGCACCCATTTGAGTGTGTCAAGAATTGCAACGATGCTGGGTTTTTTTTCACGCTCAACAGTTTCCCCTGTGTATCAAGAATGGTCCTACACCCACTGGACATCCAGACAACTTGGAAAAGGAAGAGACTGCGTAAGAGAGGCCGACATGCGGGGCACCCTGACGAAACTACCACCTTTCCCCTCCGGTTTTATTGGCGAACGTTCAATCACTGGAGAATAAACTGGACCAGCTCCACATCGAAGGTTAGTGATCGCTGTCCTGATGTCCTGAAACTCTTTCTGGTCGTAGGAATCGACGGTGGAAACATTATGTCAAAGGAAGTTCAAGATCAGTTCAAAACAAAAAAACAAGAAAGCAGAACTGGTCAGGAGCGAGTAAAACGGCAGCTGTCCATTGCAGCGTCATACCACCTAACGGCCATGTGTGAAGCTTCTGTAACAGTTCAGGATGGGGGGGGGGGGGAGTCACCGTGCCTCTCCACTAGAGCAGAGACTCTGTCATGGGGGCTGTTCAGAGAGATTGTTTAATGCCTAATATCAAACCTGGGAGTTGTGTGCTGCTACCTGCAGCAGGTACAGGTGTTCTCACTGTTGTTATGGGACAGGACATGGCCTGATGAAGAGGAGCATCTAGCAGGTGGGACTGAGATGTTTAGACACAGAGGGCTTGAAGTGTGTGTGTGTGTGTGTGTGTGTGTGTGTGTGTGTGTGTGTGTGTGTGTGTGTGTGTGTGTGTGTGTGTGTGTGTGTGTGTGTGTGTGTGTGTGTGTGTGGGGGTGGGTGGGTGTTACAGTAATATTCGTTGTAGGCTATCATTAATCCTCATTGGAGACAGATTAGTAGAATCATGAATCACTATTATTTGCTTGTTTCCACTGGGCCGCTGCTGTTTCCACTGGGCAGCTGCTGTTTCCACTGGGCCTTCTCTGTTTCCACTGGGCAGCTGCTGTTTCCACTGGGCCTCCTCTGTTTCCACTGGGCCTCATCTGTTTCCACTGGGCCACCGCTGTTTCCACTGGGCAGCTACTGTTTCCACTGGGCCTCCTCTGTTTCCACTGGGCCACCGCTGTTTCCACTGGGCCGCTGCTGTTTCCACTGGGCCGCTGCTGTTTCCACTGGGCCTCCTCTGTTTCCACTGGGCCTCCTCTGTTTCCACTGGGCAGCTGCTGTTTCCACTGGGCCTCCTCTGTTTCCACTGGGCCTCCTCTGTTTCCACTGGGCCACTGCTATTTCCTCTGGGCCACCGCTGTTTCCACTGGGCAGCTACTGTTTCCACTGGGCAGCTACTGTTTCCACTGGGCAGCTACTGTTTCCACTGTGCAGCTACTGTTTCCACTGGGAAGCTACTGTTTCCACTGGGCCTCCTCTGTTTCCACTGGGCAGCTACTGTTTCCACTGGGCCGTTGCTGTTTCCAAAGGACAGCTACTGTTTTCACTGGGCCTCTTCTGTTTCCACTGGGCAGCTGCTGTTTCCACTGGGCAGCTACTGTTTCCACTGGGCCCCCTCTGTTTCCTCTGGGCAGCTACTGTTTCCACTGGGCCTCCTCTGTTTCCTCTGGGCAGCTACTGTTTCCACTGGGCCTCCTCTGTTTCCTCTGGGCAGCTGCTGTTTCCACTGGGCCTCCTCTGTTTCCTCTGGGCCTCCTCTGTTTCCACTGGACCTCCTCTGTTTCCACTGGGCAGCTGCTGTTTCCACTGGGCCGGCACTGTTTCCACTGGGCCGCAGCTGTTTCCACTGGGCCGCTGCTATTTCCAAACGGCGCCATATTCCCAACATAGTGCACTACTTTTGACCAGAGCCCCATAGGCCCTTGTCAAAAGTAGTGCACTAAATAGGGAATAGGGTGCCATTTGGGACAAAGACCTAGTGCTCCACCACATAAGATGGCATTATAATTAGTTATACATAGTTATATATAGTTATCTAGTTATACATAGTTATATATAGTTATCTAATTATACATAGTTATATATAGTTATCTAGTTATACATAGTTATATATAGTTATCTAGTTATACATAGTTAGATAGTTATATATAGTTATCTGGTTATACATAGTTATATATAGTTATATATAGTTATATATAGTTATATAGTTATCTGGTTATATATAGTTACAGTGCCTTGCGAAAGTATTCGGCCCCCTTGAACTTTGCGACCTTTTGCCACATTTCAGGCTTCAAACATAAAGATACAGTAATAAAGATATCAAACATAAAGATATTACACTTCATGATTGTGTCCCACTTGTTGTTGATTCTTCACAAAAAAATACAGTTTTATATCTTTATGTTTGAAGCCTGAAATGTGGCAAAAGGTTGCAAAGTTCAAGGGGGCCGAATACTTTCGCAAGGCACTGTAGTTATCTGGTTATATATAGTTATATAGTTATCTAGTTATACATAGTTATATATAGTTATATATAGTTATATAGTTATCTAGTTATACATAGTTATACATAGTTATATATAGTTATATATAGTTATATATAGTTATATACAGTGCCTTGCAAAAGTATTCGGCCCCCTTGAACTTTGCGACCTTTTGCCACATTTCAGGCTTCAAACATAAAGATATAAAACTGTATTTTTTTGTGAAGAATCAACAACAAGTGGGACACAATCATGAAGTGGAACGACATTTATTGGATATTTCAAACTTTTTTAACAAATCAAAAACTGAAAAATTGGGCGTGCAAAATTATTCAGCCCCCTTAAGTTAATACTTTGTAGCGCCACCTTTTGCTGCGATTACAGCTGTAAGTCACTTGGGGTATGTCTCTATCAGTTTTGCACATCGAGAGACTGAAATTTTTTCCCATTCCTCCTTGCAAAACAGCTCGAGCTCAGTGAGGTTGGATGGAGAGCATTTGTACAGTTATATAAACACTAAGTTGACTGTGCCTTTAAACAGCTTGGACAATTCCAGAAAAATATGTCATGGCTTTAGAAGCTTCTGGGAGGCTAATTGACATAATTTGAGTCAATTGGAGGAGTACCTGTGGATGTATTTCAAGACCTACCTTCAAACTCAGTGCCTCTTTGCTTGACATCATGGGAAAATCCAAATCAATTGGTCAAGACCTCAGAAAACAATTGTAGACCTCCACAAGTCTGGTTCATCCTTGGGAGCAATTTCCAAACGCCTGAAGGTACCACGTTCATCTGTACAAACAATAGTACATAAGTATAAACACCATGGGACCATGTAGCCGTCATACCGCTCAGGAAGGAGACGCGTTCTGTCTCCTAGAGATGAACGTACTGCGAAAAGTGCAAATCAATCCCAGAACAACAGCAAAGAACCTTGTGAAGATGCTGGAGGAAATAGGTACAAAGGTATCTATATCCACAGTAAAACGAGTCCTATATCAACATAACCTGAAAGGCCGCTCAGCAAGGAAGAAGCCACTGCTCCAGAACCTCCATAAGAAAGCCAGACTACGGTTTGCAACTGCACATGGGGACAAAGATTGTACTTTTTGGAGAAATGTCCTCTGGTCTGATGAAACAAAAATAGAAGTTTGGCCATAATGACCACCGTTATGTTTGGAGGAAAAGGGGGAGGCTTGCAAACTGAAGAACACCATCTCAACTGTGAAGCACGGGGGTAGCAGCGTCATGTTGTAGGGTTGCTTTGCTGCAGGAGGGACTGGTGCACATCACAAAATAGATAGCATCATCAGGAGGCAGGAAAATTATGTGGATATATTGAAGCAACATCTCAAGACATCAGTCAGGAAGTTAAAGCTTGGTCGCAAATGGGTCTTCCAAATGGACAATGACCCCAAGCATACTTCCAAAGTTGTGGCAAAATGGCTTAAGGACAACAAAGTCAAGGTATTGGAGTGGCCATCACAAAGCCCTGACCTCAATCCTGCAGAAAATGTGTGGGCAGAACTGAAAAAGCGTGTGCGAGCAAGGAGGCCTACAAACCTGCCTCAGTTACACCAGCTCTGTCAGGAAGAATGGGCCAATATTCACCCACCTTATTGTGGGAAGCTTGTGGAAGACTACCCAAAACATTTGACCCAAGTTAAACAATTTAAAGGCAATGGTACCAAATACTAATTGAGTGCATGTAAACTTCTGACCCACTGGGAATGTGATGAAAGAAATAAAAGCTGAAATAAATCATTCTCTCTACTATTATTCTGACATTTCACATTCTTAAAATAAAGTGTTGATCCTAACTGACATAAAACAGGGAATTTTCACTAGGATTAAATGTCAGGATTAGTGAAAAACTGAGTTTAAATGTATTTGGCTAAGGTATATGTAAACTTCAAATGTATATAGTTATCTAGTTATATATAGTTATATAGTTATGTAGTTATAGTTGTTTTTAGTTATATAATTATACATAGTTATATATAGTTATCTAATTATACATAGTTAGATAGTTAAATATAGTTATCTAGTTATATATAGTTATCTAGTTATATATAGTTATCTAATTATACATAGTTATCTAGTTATATATAGTTATATATAGTTATCTAGTTATATATAGCTATCTAGTTATATATAGTTATCTAGTTATATATAGTTATCTAGTTATATATAGTTATCTAGTTATATATAGCTATCTAGTTATATATAGTTATCTAATTATACATAGTTATCTAGTTATATATAGTTATCTAGTTATATATAGCTATCTAGTTATATATAGCTATCTAGTTATATATAGTTATCTAATTATACATAGTTATCTAGTTATATATAGTTATCTAGTTATATATAGTTATCTAATTATACATAGTTAGATAGTTATATATAGTTATCTAGTTATATATAGTTATCTAGTTATATATAGTTATCTAGTTATATATAGTTATCTAGTTATATATAGCTATCTAGTTATATATATTTATCTAATTATACATAGTTAGATAGTTATATATAGTTATCTAGTTATATATAGTTATCTAGTTATATATAGTTATCTAGTTATATATAGTTATCTAGTTATATATAGCTATCTAGTTATATATATTTATCTAATTATACATAGTTAGATAGTTATATATAGTTATCTAGTTATATATAGTTATCTAGTTATATATAGTTATCTAGTTATATATATTTATCTAATTATACATAGTTAGATAGTTATATATAGTTATCTAGTTATATATAGTTATCTAGTTATATATAGTTATCTAGTTATATAGTTGGTAACTATATACGTAGTTGTAGAATCAAAAAAGGTTATTAAATATAAATATGATAACTTGGAGTGAAACATGCCTAACTAGAAATACAAATATGATAACTTGGAGTGAAACATGCCTAACTGGAAATACAAATATGATAACTTGGAGTGAAACATGCCTAACTGGAAATATAAATATGATAACTTGGAGTGAAACATGCCTAACTGGAAATATAAATATGATAACTTGGAGTGAAACATGCCTAACTGGAAATATAAATATGATAACTTGGAGTGAAACATGCCTAACTGGAAATATAAATATGATAACTTGGAGTGAAACATGCCTAACTGGAAATATAAATATGATAACTTGGAGTGAAACATGCCTAACTGGAAATATAAATATGATAACTTGGAGTGAAACATGCCTAACTGGAAATATAAATATGATAACTTGGAGTGAAACATGCCTAACTGGAAATATAAATATGATAACTTGGAGTGAAACATGCCTAACTGGAAATATAAATATGATAACTTGGAGTGAAACATGCCTAACTGGAAATACAAATATGCAATGACTATAATACACGCGTACTGTATCTTACCTTCCCAAATGGCACCCTATTCCTTCATAGTGCACTACTTCTGACCCGATCCCTATTGGACCTGGTTAAAAGTAGTGCACTACACAGGAAATAGGGTGCCATTTTGGGAGGACTCCTATATACCCACGCACCTGACACAGAGTGGAAGGAAAGAAAACAATATTTCCAGTAGGTCAGGTGTTCTCTTCATTTGCATAACCACCAGGAAGTTACAGTAAGTTAACCATTTAGACGTCGTACCGACCTTCCTTCACGGGTAGTTCTGGGGATTTACCTTCATGAGACATTTCGTGGACTCCTCGTGAAATGGCATCTAATTTATTGTCTGTCTAGTATAGCCTGCTGTATTGTACAGTAAATGCGCGTTTGCAGATTAGAGAGAGTTTTTCTTTGTTTCAATCGTGACGTGTGCGCTACATGTATGATTCCCAATGACAATTGGAAATGTGTTGTTGTTTTTGAGCTTGTGAAAATGATTCGCGGAAGGAAAGCTACTTGCTTTTGACTAAACGAAAATGAAGTTACTTCTCACGGTGGGATTGTTGTTGGCGTTTGTCTCTACTTCATCAAGTCTACGGATTTTGGAATGGCCCACACTAAACTGTACTCAAGAGGTAAATGACGACTGACTTTTAAAAATGTATTCGGCAAAAGAGTCAAACCCTCTCAGTGCATTGCGTCAGTACATCCGGCGGTGATTGGGAGTCCCGTAGTGCGGCGCACAATGGTCCCAGAGTCGTCCGGGTTTGTCCGGGGTAGGACGTTATTGTAAATAAGAATTTGTTCTTAATTAACTGACTTTCTTAGTTAAATAAAAGTTACAGAAAATATTAAAACATGTAATTGCCGTATCTATAATCCGTCCATCAGGCTGACTTGAATTATGCCTCAGGCTACTAATTTACTTGATCATAATAAGATAAATATCTTATCAAAAGAGACGACTACTCATTCTATCATTCTTTGAAATTGTCATATTAACAAAAAATACCACTAATCTCAGCAAGTACATTTATTTGTAAATCATTTAAAACGATTAAAGGACAAATGCAGCTGTTTAAAATAATAATAATCTAATTTACAGCCTTGTGATGTCACTGGGCAGGCCTTGTGATGTCACTGGGCAGGCCTTGTGATGTCACTGGGCAGGCCTTGTGATGTCACTGGGCAGGCCTTGTGATGTCACTGGGCAGGCCTTGTGATGTCACTGGGCAGGCCTTGTGATGTCACTGGGCAGGCCTTGTGATGTCACTGGGCAGGCCTTGTGATGTCACTGGGCAGGCCTTGTGATGTCACTGGGCAGGCCTTGTGATGTCACCGGGCAGGCCTTGTGATGTCACTGGGCAGGCCTTGTGATGTCACTGGGCAGGCCTTGTGATGTCACCGGGCAGGCCTTGTGATGTCACTGGGCAGGCCTTGTGATGTCACCGTGCAGGCCTTCTGATGTCACTGGGCAGGCCTTGTGATGTCACTGGGCAGGCCTTGTGATGTCACCGTGCAGGCCTTCTGATGTCACTGGGCAGGCCTTGTGATGTCACTGGGCAGGCCTTGTGATGTCACTGGGCACTGGGCAGGCCTTGTGATGTCACTGGGCAGGCCAACATTTCCAGTGGTCTTTTATGAACTAGTTTACCACCTGGCAGGCCAAAAGTCCATCCCGCTAAAACAGGCAGCCATTTCAGGAAGGCTTTTCAAACAGCTCTTTACACTAAACGAGCATTATCAACATTTTCACAATTTCACAATATTATTCCAACCTCATAGTGTGGAAATATATCTAAAACAGAGAAAAGTCAGGTTTGCGCCAGACTTAACAGAAATATACGATTAGTCCCATCGTACATTCTAAGTTGTTGTTGTTTCTTGTTCTATGGTTTTCATTTGCTCATGTGCCTGTGTGCATTCCTCTTTTTGTGCAGGGTTTGAGATGCGAAGCCAACGTCAGTGAGTAGTATCTCTAAACGTACTGTAGACTGTTACTATTGGTCCACACAGTGTTTTACATTGTGTGGTTATTGTGTTCAGACCAGCTGGGATCACGGTTGCCTGATTCCTTTATGATGTGATAGTCGATCACTTCCTTCGTCAATAAGTGTAATAAAGATGGAAAACATTTCTGTTCAAAGCAGACATATTGGATTAAAATGCCCTCCGCTCCTCCTCCCCTCCCATCTCCTCCCCTCTCCCCCCTCCCCTCCCATCTCCTCCCCTCTCCCCCCCTCCCCTCCCATCTCCTCCCCTCTCCCCCCTCCCCTCCCATCTCCTCTTCTCTCCTTCCCTCCCCTCTCCCCTCTCCCCCCCTCCACTCCCATCTCCATCCTCCCCTCCCCTCCCATCTCCTCCCCTCTCCTCCCTCCCCTCCCATCTCCTCTTCTCTCCTTCCCTCCCCTCTCCCCCCCTCCCCTCCCATCTCCTCCCCTCTCCCCCCTCCCCTCCCATCTCCTCTTCTCTCCTTCCCTCCCCTCTCCCCCCTCCACTCCCATCTCCACCCCTCCCCTCCCATCTCCACCCCTCCCCTCCCATCTCCTCCCCTCTCCCCCCCTCCACACCCATCCCATCCCCTCCCATCTCCTCCCCTCCCCTCTCCTCCCCTCCCCTCCACTCCCATCTCCTCTTCTCTCCCCCCCTCCACTCCCATCTCCACCCCTTCCCTCCCATCTCCTCGTCTCTCCTTCCCTCCCCTCTCCCCCCTCCACTCCCATCTCCACCCCTCCCCTCCCATCTCCTCCCCTCTCCCCCCCTCCACACCCATCCCCTCCCCTCCCATCTCCTCCCCTCCCCTCTCCTCCCCTCCCCTCCCCTCCCATCCCCTCTTCTCTCCCCCCCCTCCACTCCCATCTCCACCCCTCCCCTCCCATCTCCTCGTCTCTCCTCTCCTCCCCTCTCCCCCCCTCCCCTCCCATCTCCTCCCCTCTCCCCCATCTCCTCCCCTCCCATCTCCTCCCCTCCCATCTCCTATTCTCTCCTTCCCTCCCCTCCCATCTCCTCCCCTCCCATCTCCTCTTCTCTCCTTCCCTCCACTCCCATCTCCTCCCCTCCCATCTCCACCCCTCCTCTCCCCTCCCCTCCCATCCCCTCATCTCCCCTCCCATCTCCTCCCCTCCCATCTCCACCCCTCCCCTCCCATCTCCTCTTCTCTCCTTCCCTCCCCTCTCCCCCCCTCCCATCTCCACCCCTCTCCCCTCCCCTCCCATCTCCACCCCTCTCTCTCTCCCCTCCCCTCCCCTCCATAGATAACTGCCTGGATCCTGGGTGGTTGAAGCCTTGGCGCTACACTCCTAGCAGCCCAGTGAACCTAGAGGTGGAGCTGGACACTAGAAAAGATGAGGAGGGACACCTGGTGCCTGTTTTAGTGGCCCGATGGAAAGCTCAGGATGACGGTGGGTTGACTGGCCACTATCACAATGTGACATGACCTTGCCTCCCTATTAAAGCTCACTAAGCCATAGGGTGCTGTTTGTTACATGTGTTATAAGTGGAGAGGAGCACTAGAAGTATATTAGCACTTTGTGACTTTTACGTTTCTCCTTCACCTTCTTCTTCACCTTCTTCTCCTTCACCGTCTTCTTCTTATCATTCACCTTCTTCTTCACCTTCTTCTTCTCCTCCTTCTTTACCTTCTTCTTCTCCTTCTTCTTCACCTTCTCCTTCTTCTTCTTCTCCTTCACCTTCTTATCCTTCACCTTCTTCTCCTTCTGGAATTCACCTTCACCTTCTTCTTCTCCTCCTTCTTTACCTTCTTCTTGACCTTCTTATTCTTATTCTTCACCTTCTTCTTCACCTTCTTCTCCTGCACCTTCTTCTTATTCTTCACCTTCTTCTTCTTCACCATCTTCTTCACCTTCTTCTTCTCCTTCACCTTCTTCTTCACCTTCTTCTTCACCTTCTTCTTCTTATCCACCTTCTTCTTCACCTTCTTCTCCTCCTTCTTTACCTTCTTCTTCACCTTCTTCTTCACCTTCTTCTTCATCTACTTCTTCACCTTCTTCTTCTCCTTCACCTTCATCTTCTTCTTCACCTTCTTCTTCACCTTCTTCTTCATCTACTTCTTCACCTTCTTCTTCTCCTTCACCTTCATCTTCTCCTTCACCTTCATCTTCTTCTTCACCTTCTTCTTCACCTTCTTCTTCATCTACTTCTTCACCTTCTTCTTCTCCTTCACCTTCATCTTCTTCTTCACCTTCTTCTTCACCTTCTTCTTCACCTTCTTCTTCACCTTCTTCTTCACCTTCTTCTTCTCCTTCACCTTCATCTTCTTCTTCACCTTCTTCTTCACCTTCTTCTTCATCTACTTCTTCACCTTCTTCTTCTCCTTCACCTTCATCTTCTCCTTCACCTTCATCTTCTTCTTCACCTTCTTCTTCACCTTCTTCTTCATCTACTTCTTCACCTTCTTCTTCTCCTTCACCTTCATCTTCTCCTTCACCTTCTTCTTCACCTTCTTCTTATCCTTCACCTTCTTCTTCTTATCCTTCACCTTCTTCTTCATCTACTTCTCCTTCACCTTCTTCTCCACCTTCATCTTCTTCTCCTCCTTCTTCTTCTCATCAGGAAGCATTAGTTCCCTGAAAGGAACAGAGCTTCATGTTTTGAAGGAAGCCACAAACCAGAATCTGTGTGTTCGGTATGAATTCTTCGACAAGATGTCCATGCGTAACCCAGCATATGAAAAGGTAGGCGTCATTACAAGTGATCCATTTAACGGTAAATATCCATTCTCACGTGACTCACCCTAGTAAACAGACTATCTATTTTCTCTCAGTGGTCTTTCTCCCTGGATCGAGTGGTGGTTGAACCCGGCCTGTCATACGTTGTCTCAGTCTCCAACCTCCCCAAACCCAACCTGAAACACTCTGGTTACAACATCGATAAACATATCACTGTGCCCGGTGAGAACCGTACATTTTGGTGAGATTAGTAAAACACAGTGTAGAGACTTTGTACAGTAGTCTACTGTCTGTTCCTACTGCACATCGGATTGGCATCAACAGCTTTTCATTCAATACCTGATGTTATTTAACCTTAGATTGTAAAGATCCCAAGATTCAGAGGAGCAAGGTGTGTTTGGAGAGCGGTGAGTGGCCAATCACATTACTGTTATATTATATGAGTGACCAATCACATTACTGTTATATTATATGAAGTGGTGATTGACCAATCACATTACTGTTATATTATATGAAGTGGTGATTGACCAAGCACATTACTGTTATATTATATGAAGTGGTGATTGACCAATCACATTACTGTTATATTATATGAGTGACCAATCACATTACTGTAATATTATATGAAGTGGTGAGTGACCAATCACATTACTGTTATATTATGTGAAGTGGTGAGTGACCAATCACATTACTGTTATATTATATGAAGTGGTGAGTGACCAATCACATTACTGTTATATTATATGAAGTGGTGAGTGACCAATCACATTACTGTTATATTATGTGAAGTGGTGATTGACCAATCACATTACTGTTATATTATATGAAGTGGTGATTGACCAATCACATTACTGTTATATTATATGAGTGACCAATCACATTACTGTAATATTATATGAAGTGGTGAGTGACCAATCACATTACTGTTATATTATGTGAAGTGGTGATTGGTCAGTGGTTGTAATTAACATCTCGTTAAATAAATATCTCAAGTCATACAGGTATAATGTGCATAGTGTATTATGACCGGTTCTTGACTTGGACTGAAACAGGTGCCAGTCCTCATTTTGGGTGCCAGTCCTGTTTATACTTAGTTGCAGGAACTCCTCAGTACTTTTATATAAATAAATAAAATAAATAGACAATAATAATAAAATCTAATATTCTATAAGAGGTGTACGAACACAAGTAGTAGAACATTCCAGTAGTAGAACATTCCAGTAGTAGAACGTTCCAGTAGAAGAACGTTCCAGTAGTAGAACGTTCCAGTAGTAGAATGTTCCAGTAGTAGAACATTCCAGTAGTAGAATGTTCCAGTAGTACACATATGTCAGAG